>NW_028300916.1:5842500-6060000 GCF_049000335.1 Polistes dominula | reverse complement strand
AAGAAATTGATAGATCATCATTACCTGAACATGAACGAGATTATGATCCTTTTCTCCATCGACCGGATAAACCTAAAACCTCGTAGGGATTGATTATTTGCTTTTTATCTTTCTTTTTTTGCTTTTTATTATTGCATATACATTTATGGAATTATATTAAATCAACATTTGATAATAAAGCCAGAGAAATGCGTGACCGGAGTCACGCTAGTCATCCTAGTTTTATAATATATTTTCAAAAGTATATTTTGTTTGTTTCAAAATGATTATTATAGTGTTGTCTATATTTATACAATTTTCAGGGACTTTAGCGTTTTTATGCATATAATGAAAGCAGCCACGGCCACCGGTATCCTCTTCCTGCCTAATGCTTTTCGTAGAACTGGCTACGTGATGTCCATCATTTGTGGTCTTCTTATTGGTTTGATTTACACGCACAATTCGGTCGTTCTGGTACGTGCTTTGACCATTATGAATAACTACGATCAATTATAAAGTTCATTCAATCTTCCACGTGCTGATACTATTACTCTTTTTTCTTTTTTTATTTCAATCCTCAATGTTTTATTTCTTTTTCATTTTTACACATTATTCGAAGAGCAAAAAATTGAATAAACTTGCATAACTTTCAAATTTAAAAAATGGAACGAATCAATTTGAAGAACATTAATTTAATATTTTTTTCGAAGACAGATTTATGACTACTACAGTTCATTTCTTCTTTTGTTTTCTTCTTTTTAATTTTATTCATAAAATTGATCAATGACAACTTGATCAATGAGAAACTTTATCAACGATATTAATTATGTTATTTTTGTAATAACAAATATGTTTTTGTTTGCTTTAATTATTATTCATCAACAGGTGCAGTGCGCCCAAGTACTTTGCCGACGTCATCGTTTACCCAAGTTGGATTTTGCTGAAACCGTGGAGGTCTCATTTCTTATGGGTCCCGAGAGAATGCGTAGGCATGGTAAAACCTTCGCTGTGTTCACGAACGTTGTCGTCTGTTTCATACAGTATAAAACAGTCGTGATATACATACTATACGTTGGCAGTTCCTTTCAACAGGTGACACACAATCTTTACATCCATACAAATATACAGATTTATATGCAGGGTGACTCATATTAAATTTACAAGAAATTCATAATCTGAATTTTTCAATAAAAAAGAAACTCGTAAGAAATTCGTATTAAGTCACTCTGTATTTAAACACAATCTCATCTCCCTTTTGATATACCTTTAAACAGGTGATACGTATATACATTTAAACACAAACATGCAATGCGAATCATTTGAATGATAATTATTTTTTTAAAATAGGTATAATCCAAAACATCAGGATTATATGTTTTTGTTATGTTTCTTTTTAACAGGTGACACAAACATATACAAATATGTACACCTGTATGCATAGTGATTCGTTTTATTGTGAATACGAAGAAATGGAATTTAAAAGAAATGGATAATCAATTTCAATGCAGAAAAAAAAAAGTAATTCGCGTTAAGCCACCTTGTATTTAAAGTCAATCTCTCAATGATCTACCTTTAAACAGTTGATACACGTACAACGTGCACATTTAAATCACGTGTATGCAGCGTGACATTAAAATGTTGATGATAAACCCCAAAAAATACTTTAATTGTAAAAACAATATTTGAAACTCGTTAATATTTATGTATGTTAAGTGTCACCCAGTATATATAAATTTATTCTTACGACGAATCATAAATTACAATCTTACTATCCTTATTAGGTAACGTGATGTAACGTCCAAATGATGTGTAAATGTTTTCAACGAGAAAGTACATTTTTGTGTTTTGTTATCTTATTACAGACATAGAAAGTATCTCGATCGTAAACGTCGATAACAAATATCGTATTTGTATTACTTTGATTAACCTTTGTTTTTATATATATGTATATTTTTATAGTAAATGAAACATTCTCTCTCTCTCGATTAATTACATTTCTTAGTTATTTATTTGATATTTATTTTTTGTATTGAGAGCAAGTGGAACGATCGGATAATCCTATTGATAATACCATTCGATTTTTATTAAAAGATTTTTCTTTTTTTATTTATCGATTAGAAAGAAACTTTTAAATCTGTTTTATCATCATATATCAGCTATATAAGTTTGTAAATTAAACAATAAGATCAAATACTATTCGATAATTTAATTATTTTGTTCTTTATTTTAGTAAAAAGTAATAAATGTTATTTATCGTTGGTGTCGATAATTTTGACATTGTAGCTTTAAAAATATAATATTCGAGTAATAACAACATAGAAGATAACCAAATGAAATTCGGTCTTTTTCGTTATTTCACAGGTGATTGAATTTTGGACAAAAGTTACATTGGACGTACGAATATACGTGATAATATTTTGTCCAATTTATTGTTTGATCATTCTTGTGCCTAATCTCAAATACCTGACTCCATTATCCCTGATCGGTACGATCTTCTTCATCTTGGGTATTGGAATCAGTTTATTTTATTTTATCGATGATTTTCCAAACCCTAAACGACTCGATCCATTTACGAGTGCCCATTCGGTGCCAATGTTTTCCAGTATTTTCCTTTTCGCATTACACAACATTACGATATTCCTACCGTTGGAAAATACAATGGAGAATCCAAGAAACATGCCAAGATTAATAATCATCGCTACGATATTGAACACAGTACTTTATGTTACCTTTGGATTCTTAGGTTACAATAAATACAAGGAAAGCTGCGACACCGTCATCAAGAATTTACCACTCGACGAAATGTGAGCATTTTTGTGATACTTTGTTCTTTCGATATCTCTTCTATTTGTAAGTGTGTGTGTGTGTGTGTTTGTGCATTTGGAGAACGATAACGATGATCATAGCTCGATGGAATTATTTATTTGAGATTGAAGAGAAGAAATAAAGGAGTTATATTATTTGAAATTATTATTTGGAAAGAGAGTGAGAGAGAGAGAGATAGGTTACATTGTGCATTCCACAAATTTTTTATGTTAGCACATGAAATTGTATTTTTGATTTTTTATTTCTATTTGATTTCATTTAGAATTGATTCATGTGTCTATGAAAAGATTTGTCAGTGATATAACGCGTTTCTAGAAATAAACAAAAGGTTTAATTATTTTGTTTGTTTATTTATCCAAAATTGAGAACGAAATGAATCAAATTGTGATATAAATAATTTTTAAATTTATCTAACGGTAAAGTTCGTCTTATTGATTCATTGATTATGTAGAGATAAAAAAAGGTTTTATAATTTTTTCAATGTGTCTACGCGGTGATCGATTAGTCAATGATCAAGAACTTTTTAAATGAATAAAGGGGAATTTATTCTTCTTTTTTTTTTTTTAAATTTATTCATGGAAAGATTCGTCAATGATTAGGAATTTGTAAATTTGCATTCGATGTGAGACGTCAATGATTCAAGGACTCATCAGTGAATAAAATGAGGTTCAAAGATGTTTTTATTTATTTATGATAAAAATCGTCAATATTTGGGATTTTATCGACGAATATTTTGTAAATGTCTCTACGGTATGAGATTCCTCAATGTACTCTAATTTAAATAAATTAATGTAAATTAATTGAAATTCAATTCATTCAATCAATCAATTAATTATTTTACCATTTAATCTTATCGTAAAGTTCATTCAATATTTGCAGTTTTATTAAAATGTGATGAGATCACTGGATGATTTATTTCAGCAAAAATTCTACGATTTGCAAAATTGATATTCAAAGTTAAATAGATCATAAATATTATTTCTTTATTTAATTAATTTTTGATATTGATAGATTTATAGATATTACTTAAGAAAACAAAACTTATACATTTTTTCCAAATCTGTCTGCTACGAATCCAATTAATTATGAATAGAATATTATTTTTTAATAAAAAAATAATTCACGAATCAAATAAATACAAAATTTATTATCTTTCTATTAATGAAAAGACAAAAAAAAAGGAAAATGTACTTTGACGATGCATACTAATATCTACATTTGATTATTATTAATTATGATCATGATTTTTCCATTTTTATTAACACAAGAAATTATCGATACGACGTAATCGAATTCGATATATAATTTTAATGGAGAAAAATGTCATTGCTTCTTCTAAAATTTTGTTCTTCTTCAATATTACGATAATCATCGATCAAATCAGAACATATCAAGAGACATATTTACTTTTTCTTGTCGGATAACATATATGTACTACATTCCTGTATTTTTCCTTTCGAATAAGAAGAATAAGTTATACAAAAACCTTGAGACATTATTTCGCGTACAAAACGTAAAAGAGGGGTTTATTAGTTTTCAAACAAAAAACCAACTGAAGGATTATCATTGAACTTATCAACGAATTCGACCGCATTCTTCTAACAACTCATTCATTAGATGTCGAACAGACAATTTTTTTGTCCACGTGGCTCAATATGACGTGCTGCTTGATTTATCATTCGATAGAATGAGATTATCTTCTTCTTCTTCTTCTTCTTCTTCTTCTTCTTCTTTGTAATAACGATGAAGAAATCTTTATTTCTTTTTTTTTCTTTTTTTCTTTTTTTTGAAGAAGAAGAAGAATAAGAACATTGTTGATAAGATACAATTTATTGTGTAAAGAGTTATTATTGTTATTATTATAATTAAATATTAGTATATAGATTACTTTTTTCTAACGATTTTTACTATCAATTTGTTTAGATTGGCAGAAATAACAAAGATTGGTATTTCAATCAGCGTACTATTATCGATCGGTATAACATATATCATACCAGTTAGCATAATTTGGCCAATTATTATGGACATGACTAGTCTCGAAGATCGTCATGAAATTATTTTTCGTTTGGCTGGTATCTTAATTGCAAGTAAGTTATTAAAACGAATAAACACTTCTAATCGAAACAATTGATTTCATTAATTATTATAATCATCTGAATATTTGTAGCATTTTTAGCAATCGCAGTACCAAAAATGATTCCATTGAGTAGCCTTCTAGCAGCTATTGGTATGACAAGTTCTATGTTGTTTATTCCAATCTTAGTTGAGATCAATACCAAATGGCAGGAAGCAACGTACATTTTATATTTCAAGATCGGATTTATTTTCATCATTTTCCTCCTTATTTTGGTAATTAAACTAATTCCAATTAATTTCCATGCATCGAATTACCATTAAGTTTATAAATAAGTTTGAAGTATTTTTTTCAATGATCTCATTTTAATGTACTCTTGCTACTATCTATACATGGTGTCTTGACCCTCTTCGTGGCCTTCCATAGAACACTGAACTGACATCGATATCAAAGTAGCGTGAAAAAGAACATCCGATTTTTATTTGAAAACTTTGTATTCTTCACTAACGTTTTCTTTGCTATTTTTCTGTTTTTTTTTTTTTTTTTTTTTTTTTTTTTTAATTAAAAATGAATAATCGAGATTAATTGAATGAAAAAGATCGTCGAGAAAAATAAGACAAGTTGCGTCAGTAATTATGACAGTTGACATGTAATAATTTTAATACTAAGTACAATAATGCATAAATATTATGATAATATTAATAATAATAATTATTATTATTATCATTATTAGATATTTGGAGCCATGGGAAGTGTTCATACAATGTTAATGGCGTACAGTGACACGAAAGAAGAGGGTTGCTGACAATGTTCCCAGACGAATAAATATTTCAATCTATCGTTTGCTATCAATCGATAAAAAAAAAGAGAAATGAAAAGAGAGAGTATGTTATGATCATATGCTTACCATGATTGCATAAGAAATGAACCAAAAAGACGTGATTGGTCGCGCCTCTTTGAAATCGAGTGCATGTGAATGCAACGGAGACCAACAGATGCACCAACAGATATCATATCGAACGATCGATTATTATTAAAAAGAAAAAAAAGAATAATTAGTTATAAATTTATTATAAATTAAGTAAAACGCTTTTTTTTCTGTTAAACATTTTAAAACAAAATTATGATATTTGCTATAATAATGATAATAATAGTAAAATAAATGAGTAATTTATTAATGTTATATGTATATCACAGAAGTTTTGAAATTTGTTTACTTGGGCAAATCTATTATCCATCTATATCCATCTATTATTTAAAAATATTTGACTAGACAGATAGAGAGAGGAAAACAAAGAAAGAGAGAGGAGGAGATTGGCCGAGAACGCGAGAAACGAGAAAATAACAAAGAGCAAAACTCGCAACAGGTTAGAAAGAAAAAAGTGGAAGGTGAAAGGGATTGAACGAAGTGCAGCCCAATGTGTAGGATCTCAGAATCGAATTAATCGAAGTTTAAACTTCTTCAGAGTGTTATATTATATTTCATAAAAAGAGAAGGTTCTAACAAATTTCCATCTTTTTTCTTTTTGCAATATTTTTATCATCTGCTTATTCTTTCAAAAACACATTTAGAAGCATTAAGAAAAAATATCAAGTAAATATCTTCCTATTTGCTTGATAAATTAATATTTTAATCAATGACGAGCAGAAAAGATTGTTTAATAAAAAAAGTAATAAAAAAAAAAAAAAAAAAGAAAGAAAAGAGTGGAATAAAGGAGAAAAAAAAGAAATAAATGGAGACTATAAATAAACGGTAAGAGATAATGAAAATAAAGAAAAATACATCGAGTTGATAAATTGCAAATTTTTGTTTTCTTTTTTCTTTTTGGTTAATAACAGAAAATAAGAATAAATAAATATAGAATGAAGGAAAGGTGTGAAAGATAAACCTATTGTATACCGATGATATACCGATGATATACCGGCTAATAGAAGGACACAGAGAGGGTCGTCCTCGTGGTCCCGTTCCCCCCACTTCTCTTTCTCCTCGTCAATTGCTCATACCGTTCTGCAAAGAAGTCGCATTGAGAACTGTTCGCGGTAGTCAGTCATTCACGTGCGTTGCCTACACCTATCGGTAGGTAGGTAGGTAGGTAGGTAGGTAGGTAGGTAGGTAGGTAGGTAGGTAGTTAGGTATATATAAACCTGCCTAACGTCCAAGAAATTGCCCAGTCGTGCTTCGTTTCTCTCCACGGAATCCAAACCAACGACGGATTCCACCACATCCATTTTATTGGACTATTTCGTTGCAATCATAGTTCTGTGTTATATATTTTTTTGTTAAATTCACTTTTTAACATTACAACATAATATTTGTCTCTTTGTTTTATATTTAAAACAAAATATTTTTTTCTCTTTTCTCTTATTTAAATTTTGGAAAAGCTTTTATTGTTCTTTTGTATTTTAAATCCTAAAACTTTGTAACTGATAATTAAAGATGATATTGGTCGAGTATTATTAATGGAAGATGATAAAGTTCGAAAATTAGATCAGAGGTCACACGTGATACACCTGTTGCATCAAAGAGGATTTACGTTTTGTGATCCTTCCCACCAAGTTTACTACTACTACTACTACCACTACTACTATTACTACTACTGTTGCTGCTGTGTGAAAGAAACGGTGACTCTGTTACGTCGTAACTGCATCAACGGTGCTTTCTCCTGTGCGTCATCGTGAACGAGCAAAAGAACATTGCCCCGTTTTGTTCACAACCCTCATTTCGAAAGATCGATTTAAAAAGAAGAAGAAGAAGAAGAAGAAATAAGATAGAAAGAAAAAACAAGAAAAAATGGAGGGAAATTTGATGAAATAAATTATGACCACCACGTGACAGATTAATCAACGATCAATTAAATATTGTCAATTGAAAAAATCATTTCATTAACGATCCTGTATCTTTCAACACGGTTTATTATTATTTTCTCAACCATCTATCGAAGAAAATATTAATTAATATAATTTGCTACTACGTCTGTGATATAAAAGTAAGTATAGTATTTTATTGTTGTATTTATGTGTGTACGTGTACATATTTGCGTAAACGTGGTGTGTTCACATTCGTGTGAACATGCAAATTCTATTATCGTTCTAACTATTGTTTAGCATCTACTGCCACTTTATACAATCGAGTTTCTCTAATGTTACTTTTTAATAAGACTTTCCATTCACTTATACGAATTTTTAGTTTATATAATTTTATTTTTTTTTTTTGATAATCCTTTTTTGATTCTATTCAACGTCATTAATTCGAATTATTGATTTATCACGTCATTAATCAATTTAAAATTATATTGAAATTTTTTTTCCATTAAAATATCAACAATATTACACTTGTTTAAATAAATCACTATATGATTCTTAAGTATTTCCAAAATTATTCTTACTTGAGTTATTATTTATCGTTATTCGTTTAACAGTTGTTTTTATTCATTGTTGTATTTTATTCAGTATTCATGACTCCAAATTTTCTTTTCATTTTTATTTTTTTTATTTTTGTAATATAAAAATTCATAGAATTTCTATTTTACGAATAAACAATGAGTAGACAAATATGCAATTTTTCTTTGACGAAGTCGAACAACTTCTAACTTCTTTTGCTCTCTCTTTCTCTTATTATCATTAAATCAATAATCGTAACGATGTTTGAGGTATCGTTTTGTGATAAGAAAACTCATGATAGTATTTACATTTGTTTAATTATACCTTTTCTGCATATGTACGTGATGCAATTTTACATTCATTTTACTTTCATACGATTACCGTTGAAAAAGCCTCAAGGCTTTACGTAACATTATGATCGAAAGTTCAAGTTCAATTTTTTCCCAATCACTTCTACTTTTATTTTCATCTATTTTGACAAAAGAATTTCGATATAATTGATACCAATGGATAATTAACGAATGATAGTGAAATTAAAAGAAATTTTTTATCCTTCAATCAATTTAACCAAAAAACAAATTATCTCTTGGGTAATTACAATTTGGAAAAAATACAACTAATTGACACACCTACTTATAAATATGTGTATAATAATCAAAATTCATCAAAATATATCTATGTATATTCAATCATTACTCTAAATATATAATTGATTATCTCATTAGATTGTAAATTCAATTCAATAATTAAATAATACAGACATATTATTTTCTTTTTTATTTAACACAATTATTGATATATTTTATATTATTTTTTATTTGTAATATATTTATTTGATCATATTTTATTGACAAAATATTAAACAAAAATCTACGCAAGTATCATTTAATTATAAATTAATTTAGAAAATTTTAATTAAATAAAAATAATATATATACAGAATTTAAGTATCTATTTAACAATAAAAAGAAAAATTTCTATTGGTAGGTGAATTGAAGTATATTTAGCCTAATATACAGAAATAATTTTTATATTTTTACAACAAAATTCATTTCTATTTTATTTCACTTTTATTTGTTTTTTTTTTCAGTCTTAAAACTTGTTAACCAAACCACGTATAAAGTATATTTAATATTTAACGGAGATAACGGATTATCGTAAGACTAAAAAGCTTAAGAGGTCGGGTGGAGGAAGGTGGGTAGAAAATATTTACAAGGAGAAATATTCGGATATGTTATCAAGTTTTTAATAGTATTAGTAGGTTTTAATAATCATGAAATAAATGTTTCAATAGTCAAACCATAGATTAAAAAAATAAGCAATTAAAAAAAATTATGAACATTATAGTAATAGTTATAATTGTTAGATATGAAATTAAAATTAAAGTAATTTGTTAACCTTTGAATTGAAATTAGAAAGGTAGCACAATAATGAACAAATAATTGATTAAATATTTTTCCCTGTAACATAATTTTACATTATATATATATATATTTATTATATTTGATAATTTTTTACGTTCCTCGTTATCCAAAGTAACGAATTGATATTTCAAGACGGTACATAAGTACACGGGTATTTTATCATCACTTTTAAGATAACAACAGACAAACTTCGATGCCATACTCGATTATATCAATATTTTTATTTTACATGATTAATACACATATATATATACGTATATACGTATATACGTGCATGTATACCCATAAATCGATGCATAAGTTTGTATATTGTTTTTTCTTTCTTTTTTTTTTTTTTATGTATTATTGCGTCAACCATTTGTGTAAATTATCAGAGACATAAAAAATAAAATAACCAATTCATTAAGCAATTTTTCCCTGCAATACGTGTTTTACATTTAAAAAAACAAAAAAGAAGAAACAAAGAAGAAAAGAAGAAGAAAAAGAAAATATATGAATAGGATAATTCATATGAATTGTTGTCATTTTTGTATTTACTTTGCTTGGTATTGTATGATCGATTTGATTGATAAGAATATCAATCGCAGCATTCAATAGCATTCCCTAACACCTAAAGATTAATTTTATCAAAAGTCTTCAGAAGCTACGACCAATATCGCGATAAGCATTTTTAATTGAAACATTTTGTTACCTAGTTAAGTGAAAAAAAAAGACGTCAAATTAATTTCTATCGTGATAAATATTGAAGGACTTTCAAAATTATTAGATCTTCTATTAATTGAAATTAATACAAATTCAACATGATAATTCATGGCTTTTATAAATCCAATAATCTTGTCTACGATCTTCGATAATACAACTTTTTCACATTTTGTTGTTTTATTTTTCTCGTCACGTTTGTCGTTTAAACTTTAAATGCACGTGACTGCAATAGCATCAAGAATGAACACATTTCTCGTGTGTTCATAAAAATTCAATAAAATTCTTTTTTAAGAAAACAAATAAGTGTGTGGCTGTGTGCGTGTGTGTGTGTGTGTGTGTGTCGATGATCATATTTCAATTATTTCAATTAATAATTAATCATAGTAAATTCGTTGAAATTCATTTGAATATTATGCAATATAAGTAGAACATTTAATTTTCTTACCCAAGCATTCAAGTTTCCTACGATCAGCACTTTATCGAAGTAACGAACCTCCATACATAACATAAATTCTTATAATAAATTTAATTTGATACATATATTTAATTTATATAATGTGTGAAATATTTTCAGTAATGTTATTTTTGTATTTTTTAGAATAACAAACAACATGGGTAAAATAGAAAAAGAAGCAGAATCGAGCGGTGAAATGATGAAAGATTTTAACAGCAGGTAATAAAAATAACATATTTGTTTTCGATCACGCACATTATTTTCTTATTTTTCTTCTCTATTATTCAAATAAAAAAAAAAAACAAAAAAAAAACGGAAATGTCAGTTTATTCGTAAGGTAAAGAACGTATTTACCTAATTAAATAAAATCATGATTTACCGATAGGAGGATATCTCTTGACAAGAGGGGTTTATGTAGTTCAATACGTTTCTCGATCAGATTAAAAAATAATCGGAACGATCGAGGAGACATGTAAATCGATAGAGATGTGTTCGACAATGTTTTTCTTTATTTTGTTTTCTCTCTTTCTTTTTTTTTACTCTTTTTTATCGTGTAGAAAACGAACGAATGATAAACATTGAAATTCGTGTATCTTGCACAATAGAATATATATTTGTTCAGCGATTAACTCGATAATAATATCACTCAATTAATTCTTGTCTTTGTTCTTTATTTTATCTTCTTTATTTTGTCTTTTCATTTAGCACGAAGATCGCTGCGATCTCGATCGGCGATTACAACGAGAAGGATGAATTTTACGATCCCTTCGAACATAGAGACAAAAAACATACCAATTCGTAAGTTTATTTTCTAAGAGATTCAAATTATGATTGGTGATCTTCGGATCATCTCGGATATGATAGTTTGAAAATTGTTAAGCCTATCATACCAAAAATCACTTTTATTTCAAATAAACAAAAGAATAATATGAATATGAAATTGATCATTTGTAGTGACTTTGGATCGTTAGCCCACCTATTGAAATCATCCCTCGGTACTGGTATTTTAGCGATGCCTAACGCTATTAGAAACGGTGGTCTCGTAATCGGTTCATTTGGGACCATAATCATTGGTATCATTTGTGCTCATTGCGTACACATACTCGTCCGTTCCTCTCACATACTTTGTAAACGTACAAGAACACCAAAGATGACGTATGCCGAGACAGCCTATGCTGCTTTTTTGTGTGGACCTAAACCTTTAAGACCTTGGGCGAATGTCAGCAAAATATTCGTAAATACAGCACTGTCTGCGACTTATATAGGCGGTGCCTGTGTTTATGTTGTTTTCATTGCCACTACGATTCATCAGGTTAGTTGGTTGATTTAATCACCTCTGTTAAATGATCTAATCGTTTCTATTACGCAACTGTAATTATTTCATGTCGGTATTCCTATATACTGCATCGAATGTAATTTACTCTTATTTACATTAAAAAACAGCAATTATAAGGTGTAATAAATTTATTTTTAGATTGCCGAGCATTATAATGGAATTAACACGATAAACAAAGTTTCCGTAATGTTAGCATTGATACCAGCAGTTATATTATTAGGACAAGTCAGAAATCTTAAGTATATGGTACCTTTCTCGATGGTTGCCAACATCAGTATGTTTGTCGGTTTCACGATGACTCTTTATTATATCTTCAAGGACATCAAACCTATCGATAAAGTCAACATGTTCCCGGAAATTCAACAATTACCGATATTCTTTGCTACTGTCGTATTTGCCATTGAAGGAATCGGTGTCGTAAGTATGAACTTTTCCATTGGTTTTTCCGATTAAAAAAGCATCTTTGCTCACGTTATGCAATTTCTACGAATTCATGTGAGAATTTCATATGAAAAAAGAAACAGAATAAATAAACAACAAGTAATAAAGACAGCAAACAAATAATTTTGATTAATCGATTTATATGTATTAATCATTTTTATTCGATTATTATTATTATTATTATTATTATTATTATTATTATTATTAGGTAATGCCAGTGGAAAATAACATGGAAAAACCGCAACATTTTCTTGGGTGTCCCAGTGTACTCAACATAACAATGTCCATAGTCGTCACCCTTTACGCAGTGATTGGTATCTTTGGTTATCTGGCTTATGGGGAGTACACCGAAGCTTCTGTCACGTTAAACATTCCAGTGGAAGATATGTAAGTTGTTTGAAATGTTGCTATTAAAATCAATATATTTAAATCATTCCTTATCCTTCGATACTCTGTAATTTGATATTATAATGAATTTTTTTTCCATTGAAATAATTTTGCTATTAAAAGATTCTCATTCACAATGAATAAATAATAGACACATAGCTTTGAATTCTTTAGAAATAATTCTCATAAATTTTCCATTACAAGATATCTTTTAAAATGACAGAACGGATTTATTGAAATTTTTTATAAAAATACTACCTGTTAGAAGATGTTGATTTAATACAATTCTAAATTATTTAATAAATTATAACGACACACAAATAATAGCACAATTACAATGGAATACATAAAATAATAAATCCTTAAATTAGCAATAAAAAATAAAAATATTCCAGATAAAAACTATCCTGTATACTAAATTGAACAAAAATCACACAAAATAGAAAAAATGTTATTAAGATCGGCTCAGTAATTTCAAAGTTCATTGAAAAGCAACAATTTGACACTGAATTTTTATATATAAAGATTGTTTTGTTTGTTTGTTTAAGTATGGGTCAAGTGGTGAAACTGTTAATCGGTTTGGCTGTTTTATTCACATACGGGTTACAACTTTTTGTACCATTGGATATAATATGGAACGCAATAAAGACGAAATTTAGTCACAAGTATGAAGCGATTGGTGAAATCACTTTAAGGACATTTGTCGCTTTACTGACAGGTATGTATATGTGTATATTTATTGGTCTTGTTCTTTTTGTTTTTTTATTTTTATTTTCTTAACAAATATGTCTGACGTTTTATGGCGCGTTATATTGCGTGGCATAAGTGAAACGAATGCCAGACGGCGCGTCTTACTTTCCTAAGGTAAGAAGAGAGGAGAGTAGGACAGGTAAAATACTCGTTTAACCAGCGTACCGTATCGAGTATGACTCAGGATCAATTATGAAAAACGTACCTTCCATGATTTTGTATTAACTATTTATCAATCTATTTTATCACTTTTATTTTATATATCAAAATCTATTCTTTTTTTACTTTTTCTTTTTTTCTTTTATGTTTAATTGATCTAACTCTAACACAATATTATTTATATTTTCAAGCATTTATATTTAATATTTTAATATTAATATAAAATTGAGATAATATATATTAATCGCATGATAATAAATTTAATAAATCAAATTATTAGCTTATAATGATGTGGATAAAATTGCGTTTAAATTTCGATTAACGTTAATTCCTATTCATTTACTTAATGCAAATACTTTAATTGAGCATGAAAACAATTGCCATACGTCGCATGACGCATAAACCCGAAGAATTGATCGTAAAGAAATAAAACATATAGAGTGAGTCGCCCAATCATTTGGCCTGAATTGTTCGGAACCATGTCACGTACTCGTTAACTCGGTTATAAAAAAAAAAAAAAAAAAAAGACGGAAATTAAACTGGCAACAGCCTTGATTTATTCCGCTTCGATGCGGTCCAGATCAGTTTGTTGCTAATCATGAAATATAGTTAAAACCTTGTTTCAAATTTTATTTTTGTTTCTTTTTTGTGTGTGCTCATTGTCTACCTACCCTATTTGTTCTTCCTGCTTTCGTTAAAGTATTCCTACTCTTGATTGTTCTTGTGTGACTGACATTCCTTCCATTCATTTCATTTCTTTTTATTTTTTGTTTCTTCTATTCTTATCGATAAATGAGTACCATTAGCATTTTAGCGAAAACTTACGTAAAGAAACATTAAAGAATACTAAATACGAAAAATACGTTGAACTAAAGTCAAAATAACTTTTTCTCAAATTTTCTATACCGTCTTGTCACATATTGTTGTAACATTTTAATTACAAGTAGTACTCATTTTCATTCAAAGGTTATTTTGAATTGTTAAAATCATAAATAAAAGATATAACATTGAAAAACAAGTGAAATATTTGAAATGGCAATAAAAAAAAAAATTCCAATTTGTAGCAATTAAATTGTAATAATAATTTGATTATTTGTATTGTTTGTTTTCAGTTGGAATAGCTGTAAGCGTGCAAGAATTGGAACCATTTATATCATTGGTAGGTGCAATATTCTTTTCCATCTTGGGAATCAGTATACCTGTGATAGTTGAAACTATTTCATGCTGGGACGGTCATTTGGGTGCGTTCAAATGGAGACTCATAAAAAATAGTTTATTATTCATTTTTTCGATGATGGCATTGGGATTTGGTTCGTGGATATCCATCAAGCAAATAATTCAAGTTTACAAAAAGTAATTATCTACATTTGTAACAATGATAAATTTCTTACTATCTTTTTTTTATTTGTTTTTTTTTTTGCGACGTGACATTACTTGCCATATGAAAAACGTGTCTTGTACAAAAATAATTCAAGGAAAACTGTAGATGATAGGAGAAAATTTTCGAAGGTGATAACGAAAGAGAAAAAAAGAAAAAAAATACGGAAAAATGCGACATGTATTAAATTATGTCGAGACTTAGTTACGTTTATCATATTTTATTAATTCTCGCTATATAAACCATTTACGTCAGAGATAATCTCTATTTGTCAATCATTAGTGCCGACTGTAACAGAAAACGTTTATATTAGTTTAATGATAATAATTTGTCTTTTTATTTTTTTTCCTATTTTTTTTTTGCTTCGTTCTTTTTGTAGATATGTATATTTTATAAATATTATATTTTTATTTAATGTTTATTAATAATATTGATATGAAGGTTGAATCGTGTTAGTCACAAAAAATTAATCAAAATTGGATTTCTAAAACTTATTTTTGTTAACATTTTTTTTTCTTAAATATCCAATTAGATTCGATCTGCATTTTATATTAGAAATTAAAAAAAAAATTAATTATTGTTTGTCGTATAAATTTGTTAATATAAATTGTATATAAATAGTTTATAAGAATTAGTGTTGAACAATATATTTATATTTAATTAATAATTAATTTTTACTATATTAAAAGTGAAATATATTCCATCATCGATTATCGACTAATTAAAATATTTAATTTTTATTTAATTCTAATCAATGAATGAAATATTTTATTAAAAATTGTTAATTAAATCAAATATTATTGAACACTAATTCTAAAATATACTTAACGTAAATTAATTTAAATGTAAATAATTGATCATATGACATCGTTCAACAATTATGTTGAAACGTTTTATTTGTAAACGACAATGTTCGTAATTTTGCTTATAAATAGATCGGATTAAAAAAAAATCATGATATAATAATTATATTGATTTATTATTTATAAAAAAAACTTACGTGTCTTTCACGAGGCTAATATTCGAGTCCTTGCATATTCGATGATACGAAATTAGGATTTATCGTTGCAATTGGATTAACCGATTGTACTTTTTTCCTTGGAATAGGTAATTTGTAACAAATTAATATTAAAAGAAGCAGAAATACACCGATAGCTGCTGGTAGCCATTGTAGAATTGAGACGATTATTGTGAGTGTGTAAAGCGTTGATATCATTTCGAGAGTTGTTGCATTTTGCGTTCCACCCTGTATGACATTTCATTTATTATTTATTAGTGGAGCGAAAATATCTTGTTTTGTTTGATTGCATATTTTTGTTTGTACAGTTATCTTAGAATAATAATTTTTGTTTATTTGCATCAGGGTTTCTGAAACATTTTTATTTGCTGACTGCCAATCATTATTATAAATTCACAAACATTTGAGTTAATTATTGGTCAATGAGCGTTCAATAATTTATTACTTTTGTTAAAATTTCTGCAACCACGTGTGAGGTCGTCAAGAATATTTGTAGAAACCCTAATTTAGATGTATTTATGACTTGGATTTATATCGTTAGATCTGTAATGGTTATAATCGTTATTATTTGTAATTTAATATATTAATATCGTTTACGAGTTCCTGCTATGAATTATTCGAGTGAAATAGTATTATTGTATATTTCATGCGAATATAAATTATAAATGTAAGATAATTATGAAGATAAATGTTACTATTTTGTAAATTATCGATTAAAAAAGGGCGTCGCTAATATTTAATACGCCCTAGAAAAGAAAAATATATAAATAGATATAAAAATAATTCTAAGAGAATAAATTGAAGATTTATGAACTAATCTACTATATGATAAATAATTATAATCATTTAAAAAATAATGAAATGAAACCTCGTTCATCCATATAATGGGAAAGTATCCATTGGTTACGTTGACAAGCAAATCGACCGGATACGGTGTTATCTTCATATTAATTTGCGATTTTCTGTAACCTTCAAGAGGATTACTGCTAAGTGGGTCGATCAATAAGAAACTCGAATGCAATTCCTCGCTTGGATTTAAATCTGGTACGTAATCTAAAACTACGGGATCGGCGTTAAAAAAATGCGGCTCCGATATAAATATTGGGATTTTCTGTGAAAATAAAACAAATATAATGGTCAAGGAGTCAGATTAAAAATCTACAGAAAATCTAAAGATAATCTTTTGAAAATAAGAAAATAACAAAATAAGAGAAATTTAATGTTATTACCATACACATTTATTAAATTTACTATAACAATTTACCGCACATTTGTTAGCGTCCATGAGACCGCTAGGTGGACATTTTATTTCCTTCTTAGAAACTGGACAATAACAATCGGATACGTTATGACTCCAATTTTCGATTGTGATAGTGTAACGCCATACATCGAACTTTCCCTTAAATTTTTCATTTCTTTGATAATTTATAAAAAAATGTCTGCAAAAAGAAATTTTTTACACAGACACAATTATGTGTTACACTTTTTTTTTTCTACACAGCCGTGTGTTTTCTTACCGACAAATTTCATGAATGTAAATGTAAATACGTTTAGGTGGTTCATCGTAAGAAGGAAACAAAAAACCATCTTTTCCCTTAATAGTGTTGCATTCCTCAGATTTCCAATATGTTTGTGCTCGTTTGTTATTGATCGACGTTAGTTCTCCTAACAATGTTGGATCTCGTAGACCTCTGTTATTTGTCATTGGACCAAACCATGTTCCATTTCTCTTTATCATTAACGTACAAATATGAATTTGTTGGAAGAATTTCAAAGATTTTTCGAGTAAAGAAAATGATTTCGAACTATTGAGGACCAAAAAAAAGAAAAAGAAAACGAAAAAGAAAAAACAACTTAGAATAAAATACAAAATTGAATACCGTGCCTAACATGCTATACATGTA
The DNA here is from genome assembly GCF_049000335.1 of Polistes dominula. Classification (NCBI taxonomy): domain Eukaryota; kingdom Metazoa; phylum Arthropoda; class Insecta; order Hymenoptera; family Vespidae; genus Polistes; species Polistes dominula. The sequence goes on along the minus strand of NW_028300916.1, from coordinate 6,041,787 downwards.
ATGATTTTCAACATCGGTGTTCCATAAAATTGGTGGTTTTTTTCCTTTTAGCGTCATACAAATTAATTTCATTTTTTCATGTTTAGTGATATCACAGTACACAGGAATACCATCGAAAAGTAAATCCTTTACTTTAGCTTTGACAAAAAGAGGATTTTTTTCGGGAAACAATTTCTCTACAGCTTCACCGTATTGTTTGAGTAAAGATAACGAAAAACCTGCGAGCTATTTATAAACAAGGTTAATCATTTAATATTGTATAGAAAATAGCAATGTAACGTATTTCAAAAATGAAATAGAATTACGTTACCGTATTTATAGCACCAAGATAGGCCATATTTATAATAACAACTTCATCGTTTTCGGAAAGTTCGCCACTTTCTTCGTCGTTGTAGTAATATGTTTTTTTTATGTTAAAAGTTATTTCATCTCGTATCTCGTTTACACTCAGTATTTCTTTTTCAACGATTATGCTATATATCAAATAATCAAATTACACGCACAAATGACGTATTATACGTATAGTAAAATAAAGACAAGAAATGAAATACAATTACGCGTAAGATTAAAATAAATTATAAGATATATATATATATATATAGAAAAATTTGTTAAAAAAACAACTTACTCGTAAACGTAAGGGCCACGTTCTATAAGTCTCGGTCGTTCACCTAGTAACACATCATCCGGATTTTCAACATGGAACAAGTATATAGTGAATGTCATTTTCTCAGGGTATGACCAAATTTCGTAACCTTTTGTATTATCCATTAATAATTTTTCCTATGAAAAAACAAATAGATCAATAATCTTTATACTGCATTATATTTTTTTTTCTACAATTATAAACCTTGTCTCATACCGAATGTATTTTTTTTATTAAATTATTATACAACGTTTGTTTGATCGACAATACTAATCCAATAATAATTAAAATAAAGGCACACAAAAATAAGATGACGATAATGCAACCTTTCGTTGATTTACGCATGTTTCTAAATTTCTATTTTATCCTTTTACAAAAGTATCACATTCCAACCATGCAAGCTTGGTAACATACTAAAGGCATGAAAAATAATGTTGCTATTAAAAGGTAACACGTTCCCTATGTTTCGTTATAATAAAATCTTAATGTCGATAAGTATCGTTGCACATTTTTATATAATTTATTAATTCGACGATCGCATGCTACCATAATACGAACATCGTGTTCTATAATCCTTGCCTAAGAATATTATCACATTTTATTTATCAAATGTTAATCAGTGTTAGCAAATACATTTTATATTTCCCGCTATTTATCCTTTATTTTTATTTTTATCAGATTATAGTCATATAAAAGTCATATAAACAATATTAAATAAAAGAATTTTCATATAGAGAACAACGTGCCAGTCTGAAGGGGAATTTTGAGGAAGACGGGTGCTCCCTCCGTTCGGATATACTCAGTGCTTGTAAACAATGCATATATGTACATTGGTTTAAACATTCCATACCTTTTAACGAATATTAAATAGAAAATAATTTTAATATGAATATTATTGCACCGGTAAATAGAGATTTGATAAAAATAAATAAAGAATTGAATTGAAAAGTTCATTTGCGAATTGGATGATTTACATATATGTCAGGCTAATTGCATCATTTGATTGTACTCAATTTGATTGATACTAAAAATTAAATATAATTATTTAAAATTTTATTATACAATATAATAACTATATATACTATATATATATATATATATATATATATATATATATATATATACTATCATATACCATCAGAGAATAGTGTATTCTGTAATACTATTGTATCCTCATCCCGTCAAGTGCCTACTCTCGCCCTCTGGTGGTCACAGTACTAACTAACACAAGATTATTTTGGTTGGCCGGAAAGTGAACTTTTTAGATACTATATACTTCTATATTCTTTACTAATATTACTAGATTTCTATTTTACCGACGGGTCATTCTCTTTCTCACTCGAGGAAGGAAATCGTTCCAACTTCTCGCTTGTTTTCAAGAACACTTTTTTGTGAAGGGGTTGAGGCACAAAGATGGTGGCCTCCTTTCGTTTCTCTTTCCGTTTATATAGTTTAATTTAAAAACGTTTACTTGGTCACGATTGAGTCATGTCGAAAGCCTAATCGAAGTTTTCTTATTGATTATTGAGAAAAACTGTTTAAATTTTCTCCTGTCGATATATTTTATATATACTAAGTGAAACGCGTGTTATAAAGTCGCGTGCGGTGTGCGTTGTACGTTCATAACCTAATATTTAGAAAGTTTGTGTGTTCAGTTCGGAAATTTCAGTTGAGAAACGATGGCAATGAACGAAGATATTAATTTTGCTGAGCTTTGTAGGCTCTGTTCATTGAAAGGAAGCCAACACTTACATATATTTGATAAAGAAGGCGAACAACGACAATTACATTATAAAATACGTTCCTGCCTTTCCTCCTCGGTAAGTTTCATTTCAAATTTTTCCAAGATAACGAATTTATATCTTTTATTTTATTATTTTTACATATATCTATTCCTTTTTTTTTTTTTTACTGTAAAACATTCAATTGATCGTTTGTTCTTTTACAATTATATCTAATACTATAACTTATGAATTCATAATTAAGTATGCTTTATATTTTCATAACAAATTTGATTATGCTTTATAACGTATAATGTATAAAAAAAAAGCATAATCAAATTTGTTATGAAAAATATGTGCAGTACTTTGAACCAAAAAAAGTGTATTTTCTTTCTTCAATAGAAATATTTAAGATTGATCAAATTCATCATAAGATGATATATCGAATGAAAAATATGTTATTAAAATGATCATATAATAAATAGCCATCTATTATCGATAACAATGTCCAATTATTAAGCTTGAAATCATACGCTTTGGGTCAAGCTGATAAGTTGCATCTTAACGAAGTTCTTAAGAGTATTAGACTGAATCTAATATTATTATATTTGTTACAGATATCTAAGGATGATTCCCTTCCAAAAATCATTTGTCAGAAATGCCTTTCAAAATTGGAAATGTTCTATGAATTTCGTTTGACCTGCATAACTACAGAATCGCTGTTGAAAAATTATGCAGATAGTATGAAGAATCTTGTATCGGTAACCAATCTGGTGAGACAAAGACACGAGTACTCTTTTATGCTGCTTTTTTTATCTTTAATGCTTCAATGCTTTAATAATTCAATTAGAGTACACTTATGCTTTCATTTTATATTTCTTATGTTTTTATATGAAGTATAACAGTTTACCTTATATTTTAACAATGCAATCAAATAATTTAAGAAACACGCATAAAAGGTTATCAGATTACAATTGAAATTTACCTATCATCGATTCATCTCCAATAACGATGAAGTTTAATACCAAAAAGAGATATTAGCAATGTTTTTATACAATGTATCAAAGTTTGCCTTGATTTTGTAAAAGAGTATGATCAAAAGAACCTAAAAACCTATATAAAGATAAATATATACACGTTATAAACTTGAAAAGAGCATTAAAGGCAAAAACCTGCACATCAAAATATTAATTTCATTTTTGCCTGGAAAAAAGAAAGAGAGAGAGAGAGAGAGAGAGAAAGAGAGAGAAAATAAGAGAAAGAGAAGGAAAGAGGTACTCGACGTCGTTGCGCAGAGTTCACTCGTTCACGGGCCGTTTGTTTTATTATTGAAATGCATTGGAAAAGCAGCTTGTGAAGAATGAAGAGAATAAAAAATCCTTCAGTTTAAACTCATAAAAAGAAAAGCTGTTTTCCTCTCTCTTTCTCTCTCTGTCTCTCTTGTGGTAATAGTGGTAGTTGTGGTGATGATTGTGGTGTGTGGGACATGCTGCTGCTGCACTCTCGTACCTATGCACAAAACGTGGAAGTCAGATTGAGTTGTGGTGGGAGAAGGTGAAGGAAGGAGGTGAGGAATAGGTTGGTGATGTTATGTGGGAATGAAGGAGGAGGAGGAGGAGGAGTGCAAGGGCGCAAAAGAGGGCCGCTTATGCGATCGGTAGCCGGAGGTCCTTGATTCTTTCCCTCTTTGCCCTCCTCACAGAACACCCTCGTTTTCGTTCTATCGTTCGACCAAGCAGGATCTCGATAATTCCACCCTCACACAAACGCGTGAGATTTCTGGGTGGGTTGGTGGATACACGCAGGGAGGGGGAGATGAGTTGGATGACGAAGGGACGGTGAAGGGGAGGGAGAGTTAACCGTCGTCGCGGCGCTATTGATCGGCCGTGGACTCTGCTAGGCTACGTCGTGTACGGAAAGCGAAAGTCTCTCCTTCGGCTCGTCGTTGTCTACGTTCCTCTTTCTCCCTTCTACTCATCCATCCTTTCCCTCATCTCCCCTCATCATGTCTCTGTTACAGTATATATATTTTATCTTTGTCGGTGTTGGCTAGACACATGTGCGTTTGAAACGTAACATCGGTGAGAGTTTAAATGAGAATACTGAGCTCGTTTCTCGGATCATAGATACGTGGATTGTAATTTGAAAAAAAAAAAAAAAAAAAAAACAATTGTTTTAGGCTTGAAACATTTCTTTGTAATATTTGATTAGTGAAGTTGAAATCTTTGTGACGAAATTTCTCAAATGAATTTAGTAGTTCACATTTAAACATTTCTATATGTGAATATATATAAATGCATATTTGGTCATTCCTTTGATCTCTTTTGGTTTGAAAACGTTTAAAATACGGCCGGTTCCCGGGCAGGCCGGACAGACGGACGGATCTCCACGTATCCCCACGCATCCTCCTCCTCCTCCTCCTCTTCTCGTCTGCTCCGCTCCGAGCATCTTCCGATCGGCGTACCCCCTCCCTGACACCCTCAGACGGTCTATCTTTCTCTCTCTCTCTCTTTCTAGTTCGGTCGTCCGATTTCTCCCGGGCACAGGTGTAGCGAGAAAGGAGGCCTGGCTAACTGGCTGTGCCAGCCCTGTATTTTCTCTATCTTTCTCTCTCACGCTCATTCACTATTTTTCTCTTTCTCGACCCTTCGAAAACCTGTTTCGATTCCAGGGATAGCCCGGATTGCTCGCGATCGGTCGGCCTCGCTCGTAAATGCGTGTATAAGAGTCTACCTCGAGTAATAAAGAAAGAAAAAGAATAGAAGAAAAGATCATCCAGACTCCTCCGTATTCTGTCCCTTTCATATTATCTATCTCTTTCTATTTCACGTCAGTGTTTGTGCTAACAATTCAGCACGTCGTCGTTGTCGTTGTCGTCGTCGTCGTCGTCGCCGTCGTCGTTGTCGTCGTTGCGACGTCGTCCCTATAAGAGGAGAACTCTCGTCGAGTCTCCCTTTCTCTCGCCCTTCTCTTACTCCCTCCCTCAATGTCAGTGTCAAGGTCAACGGGCCGACGCACCGCGACGACAACGAGACGCTACTGATCCTACCCTTCGTCATCGTCGTCGTCGTCTTCGTCATCATCATCAGAGTCATAGTCGTCCCTTTCGTTCCGTGACAATCAACAAATCTGTCATTCCCTATTCCTTTCTTTGTTTCTTTTTTATGATTTCACATTCGTTCATGCGTTTATTTATTTATACACACACGTATATATCCATATATACATAAGCATGCATTGATGATAGGGAAAGAAATCCCGTTGGAAGAACCGCAAAGCTGTCCTGGGGAAATGCAGAAAGTGCAAGTAAAATGCTTGACAGGAAACGTGAAGAACTAAGCATGCACATGCGTAAACACATACGCATACATGTATCATATGTACTTATGTATAGAAGAAAAAGAGAAAAAAAGAAAGAAAGCAATGCAGAGCATACGTAGGTGCGCGCGTGCGTACGTACGGCATGCATGCGTGGCCACCCATAAGTTCTTTGCTTCACTCACGCAGCTTAACGTACACACACGCAAAGGCTAGACGTGGCGTGCGACGCAGGCGCGTTTCTCTCTCACTCTTTCTCTCTCTCGCTTACTCTTTAGTGGGGTGCATTCCGAACGGGGACCTTCCCCCTATTCGATATCGTTACGCTGCTGCATCCGTGTGTCACCCGCCATCTTCCCCTTCTCTTTCGTCTGCTACCTTTTTCCCTCTCTCTCTCTCTCTCTCTCTCTTTCCCATTTATTTTGTTGTGTGCTACGTGTATATATATATATATATATATAAAGGAGAGAGATATATCCCTCTCTTTCTCATTTTGTATGTGGAGTAGGTCTCTCTTTCTCTCTCTCCGTTTTATTTTGGATGTGTGCTTTGGATATATGTTTCTCTCTCTTTATCCCTGTTTTTCATGTAGCTCTTTCTCTGTTTCTCTCTGTTTCACTCTGTTTGGTTGGTTGGTTGGTTGGTGATATCCGTGTCTATCTTTGTTACTCTTGAAGAGAGGTTTGTCGGTGTTTCTCTCTCCTCTCTCTCTCTCTCCTCTCTCTCTCTTACTATAGTAGTCTAGCGACGACGCGCCGTTGGTGGCGGCGGGGTGGAAGAGCCAGTCGGTTTTTTCGTCTCTTTGTCCTTGCATCCTCCCGCGCCTGGAATCGGCGGGCAGCTCAGCGCGCGGTACGCTCTTTCGGAAGCCCTCTTTCCCTCTCGTAACGTCGCAAGAGAGATTCTTTCGTCGCGTCGCGGAAAGAAGGGTCCGGTTGGTTCCCTCCAACAGTGTCGTCGGCTGGTACTCCTCTACTATACTTCTTTCTCTCTCTCTTTCTCTCTCTTTCTCTCTTTTTCTTTCTTTCTCTTTCTCTTTCTCTTTCTCTTCCTCTATCTTTTCTTTAGCCTTATCTTTCTCTTTCTTGCTTTTTTCATCTCTTGCTTTTTCAAGTTCAAGGTACGAAAGAAAAATTCATCGAAATTTTCTTTTGGAGATAAATCTTTCCCTTTCCCTCGCCCCTCTTTTTTTTCTCTTCTTTTTCTCTTCTTTTTCTTTTTAATACTTTATCGAAAAAAATTCGTTTCGAAGAGAAGAAGCATAGTCATCGTTATCGTCATCATTATCGTCATCGTCATCGTCATCGTCATCGTCATCGCCATCGTCATCGTCATTGTCATTGTTTCGTGAATTATATTTGGTAAATCCCATGTGAGTTTCTTGATTACACGTCGTCTCTTTTTGTTTATACCGATACGAATTTTGTCATCGTTCCTTCGCTTTTTATCGGTTAAAATCGTTTTGAGGATAACGGAGAAATATTTGAAGAAGTGTATTCTCAATGTGCCGTCAGGATTACATTCTACTATTATCATCGATTTTGGATTTTCAAGGAATTTTCTCGATCTCTGGCCACGTTACATCGTACTTTGGATATTGCTGACTGGATCACCTGAATTTTTCTTACAACGCGATCGTTAGTATTTTTTCTATCATTTTGTATATCATAAAATCATGCATTAGGAACGGTGATTTACAAATAGAATCAATTAAACTATTCCTATTAGTAAGTTTGTATTTATTTAGGATCGACAAAATTTGTTCCATTGGTTAACTTGTATTGACCAATCAATCACTGATCTCGTTATGTTACGAAAATAAAATTTGATCGATTACTAATTATTTACTAATTATTTACAATACGTTTGTTAGTATGAATTTCTTAAATTGTTTAATTGTTGAATTGAAATGAGTGAGTGAGTTCATTTTATTTGATTTTCCTATTTTGATAATAAACGATAACGTTTGATAATTAAAAGATAATCATTTAAAATACATGTTAATAATTTGTTAGTTTGCCTTTACTAAATTAACATAATATGCATCTTACTGGTTAATTTGTTTTTCGATCAATCACTGGTATCGTAACAGGAAGAAAATAGAATTCATTCAATGAATAATTACTTAGATCTTTAGAGTATCAATTTTACAAATCTTTTTGTTAATTGAACAACTGAAATTTCCTTATTGTTTCATATTTTTTGAAACATTGCAGATTAATCGACAATTTAGGAAGACAAAATTAAATACAAACATTTCGACCTATTGATAATCCTTTTTATAGTTTGACCTAATAATTTATCTTATTAATCATCAGATCCTAATTAATAAAATTGAAAATTTAGCTAATGATAAGTTTTATTTTTTTAAATGTTTATTTAACGTCAAATATCATTGTATACTTGAAATGATAAAATAAGTTTGAACTTGTCCCCGAAAGAAGCACGGAAAAATGTTTGACCCTGTGTACATTTCGCTCTCTTCACCTCCTTCACCTCCTTTCCCATATCTTTCTTTTCGGTCATCGTTCTTTTCCCGAGGACCTTGACGGCATACACAAGCGAAGCCATCGTGTGTATATAATATATCGAGACGACAACTACCAACGCGGTTCTTAACTTTTTCTCAGCTTTTTCTCAACTTTTTCTCAGCTAAACCTCTTATCGATCCGTGAGAAAGATAGAAACCATTTTTTCTTATATTTTCATCTTTCTTTTTACATTTAGTAAATTTATCTTTACCATTTTCCCATTAATATATGAATTATTTTTATTTTATTCTATACGATTATGTTATTTTTAGTTGCACGTGTAATAATTAAAAAGCACGTGATCGAAAAGTATATTTTTCAATTTAAAACAAAAAATATCATTTTTGCATAAATAATGTTTTTTAATTTTATTACTTTTATATATGTATATATATATAATTTATTTTATTCTCGAGTTTGTGTATATTATATTTTTGGAATATCGATGTTTGAAATAGCTCGTAAAGATTAAAGTGATTCACGTATTACGTCGATTGTCTGCGCGGAATTTTTAAACGTCGTAAAATTTCATTTCGTTGAATATATTGCTTATTAATCCCTATTGACGTTTTATTGCTCGTTTTTCATCAGGATTATTAAAAATTATTCTCATAAATACGAGTAGTTCGAATCGTCGAGGTAGGTCTTAAAACGAGGATTTATTTTTTTTCCTTTTTTTTTATTTAATCAACATATCATTTATTTGTTTTACTAGAACAATTTTTATGAAATGTCATTGTGATCAATTTTTCGATAAAACATTTGTTTCCTATGATAATTAAATAATATAAGCTTGACGATTTTATTTGAATCCTGACGCAACCCTAATATTTCATTTCGCAGAATAGCGACAAAGATAAGATGTCAAACGGTGGACAACAGCAAAGAACGGCGTACGTGGAAGCCCATGCTGCAATCCAGCAACACATGGCACAGCAAGCCGCCCAGGCGAGACTGACAGGTCCAGTTCCACCTACTAACCCACAGGTTCCTAATCCTACATTCACTTTACCTGACGATGGTCTCGGATACGACGATGGTGTTCGTGTTCTTCGTTCTATTGGCACTTGGTAAAGCTTAACTTCATAGTTATAAACATACATTTTATCTTTAATCCTAAATCATTACCATAATTATTTTTATTGGGTTACATAGGTCACCTGATTATTCGGCAGTAATGAGACCAGGTGGAGTGATGCCTGCATTTCCTGGCTCAACAGAACAACAATTTCCAAGTTCACGAGCCCCCTCGATCAATCAACCGCTTCGAACGACCAATAACGTAGGAATACGTCCAGGATCAGTATCCAAAGCTACCAATACCGGTGAACCCAACACAAAAGCATTCGCATGTACCGTATGTGGAAAAGGTTTGGCTCGTAAGGATAAATTGGTCATTCATATGCGCATACATACCGGAGAGAAGCCCTATTCCTGCGAGGTTTGCGGTTAGTACCTTCAAATAATGACATTTATCTTCATTTCTACTACATATATACACCAGTTTACAATTTCATTGCGGGAGTGGTATACATTTTGCAGGTAAAGCGTTCGCTCGTAGAGACAAATTGGTGATACATATGAACAAGCTTAGACATAGACCTGGAGCTACGACATTGTCTACACCTACGGCACCTAATACGGATCAACAACAGCAACAACAACAGCAGCAGCAGCAACAACAACAACAACAGCAGCAACAACAGCAACAACAACAAGCGTCACAACAACAACAACAGCAACAGCAACCACCTCGTCAAGATCCTGTTCATAAATTAAAAGAAGAACCTGTTAGTTGGGCTTGCGAATTATGCGGCAGAGTGTTAGCCACGCGAGATGAGTGGATGCAACATGCTCGGTAGGTTACTCGGAACCCTAAAAACAATAAAGACAATTTCACTAGAATATTCCTAAAATCTTTGAAAACTTTCTTTCTCGTTGTAGGTCACATTTGGAATCTTCTCCAGTACCGCCACAACACGCAGCCCCTTATTTTCCTGCCTCGGTTCCGCCGCCACAGCCGTACTCATCAGAAAGGCATTTTTGTTTGATGTGTCGCACGGATTTCACGGATAAAGCGGAATTCATGTTCCACGTTCGCACTCATTTTGATCCACACACTAGCCAACAAACTCAACAACATTCTAGTGGAAAACAAGGAAGTGACCCGGCAACAGCTGAACTGATTGCTCGTGGTCTGGTTGATGCCTCGGGTATATGCAGCTAGAACTACACCGCCTCATCAAGTCGTTTTACCGTCGATCCGTGTCTTACCATAGTACAAGTACTCCATTGAATTTCGACCAGAAATCGTGCATAGATTTGTCATGCGTTATTGTAATTATAATGGTATATATATATATATATATATATTTATATGTAGGATTTTCAGGTCAAGATAGCAATCTTCATCTTAAATGAACAAATTGTTATCTTCACCTGAAAAACTTATATATATGCATATATATATATATATATATATATACACACACCAACATACACCGTACTATACACACACATACACAATCAATATATATAAATATATATAAAACAATGTTTTAATTACGAATATGAACAAGCAACGAACGCTTGTTCAATCGAGGCAATTTTTGTTTTGCTAAGCTTTATTATCTTCTTATTACGATAACAAAATATTTTCCAAATATTTTTGAACTTTGAATCTTTTCATTTGCGATCATTGCGTAGGCCACCACAGCTAAATCCGTTATAGGCGGGATGATATTAAAGTTCTTATGAATTTGAGAAAATAATAGTAATAGTAATAATGATAAATATAATATTATTAATTATAACAATTATAATAATAATATTAATAATATTAATAATATTAATGATATTAATGATATTAATGATAATAATATTGAAAATATTTAGATACTAACGCGATATATCGACACGTTGGGAGTTATTGCTATTGCATCGGTATTTAAATGTAATTTCTTAAAATAGTTCTACGTTCCTCTACGTACAATAAGCTTCTCGCTATCATCCTCAGCTATTATTGCAGTATCATCAGCTTTTAAAAAGACTCATTACCGGTCCGTTCAACTCACTACTGTTCCTTGCAAGTAATATACTCTTTGCGCATGTTTAGTTTAATCTATTTTTACTTTTTTCTTTTTTTCATTTTAGAAAATTTTTTCTTTTTAATCTTAATAAATTTTCTTGTATGTCCTAAATAATTTTTACCTTTAATTTTTTTATTTGCTTAATTGTTACTTCTACGAATTGGCATTTCCGATCAATTTTCGGAGATCATAAATATTTGTTTTATTTTTTTCAAATAAGTTCTATCTTGATCACATGTGTCCGAGTTATTACGAAGGAAGCTTGTGTGAGAATAGTATGATAATATTTATATGATTGTTTTTTTATCCTATTGTTTAATGACTTTAATTGTAATTAAATCCTGAGATAAACGGCTTACATGATCGTGTACTTAATAATAGAATACAGAACAAGTTGAAACTTCAATTGTTAGTAGTTTAACACAAAAGGGTATAAATCGTACTTTATACAAAATTGTAGTTTTTATTCGATCTTCAAATTTTATCTAATGCATAGATGGCGAATCTTTCTTATTTTTCTTTTTTTAATTCTGTTTTTAATGTATAAAGAGTCGAGTAATAACAATCAAAATCGTTCTAATTTTTAACAATTTAGCGATAATAATTTAGTACTTTTTTTTTTTTTTTATAAACAATTTGTTCTGTTTGGCAAATAAATATGTGAGTGGATTAAAAAGTTTTAAGTCTTCGTAACAATAACGAAACTTTTGTTTCTATATTAGCTTTTTCAACCCATTCATTTATTACAAATTTATTTCGTAATAATAATCATTAATAATAGTTAAAGCCGAGTTAGTTAAAATTAGAGAATATTTACGGGTCGTAAATACTTTCGTTTACTTTCCTCCGTGAATTATGGGATTTGCCATCATTGGTCCATAAATATGAAATAATTTATAAGCATAATTCTTACATCTAAAGAGAAATAATAAATGAAATCTTGTCACGAGGACAATAATTTAATAGTTTCTACCTTTCTCAATTTATCTTTTTCGAAAGATTTTATTTGATGGGTATTTTTTTTTCCTTCTCTTTGGAAGTTTTTTCTTTTTATATTATAATTCATTTGGAAAGTAAATATAAATTTCGCAATGGTTAAAATTAATGATTATTAATCATTCGATATATATATAAAACAAATGTTTTATAATATTGAAATATGATTATACCTCCTGAATTTGTTTTATTTCATTCTTCGACGAATGTGCATATACTGTGCCTAAAATTATCTTAAATGATTAAAAGGTATTCATTGTTATTCGTTGAAGAAAACACAAAACATTAAATACGGAACCGTATGATCTGATGTAGAATTATTAAATACTTAAAAATTTATAAAAAAAATACTTTATACTTAAATACGTATAAAGTGTTTTTTTACTACTGTAGTAACAAATTTCTGTTTATATGTAAGAATTATTGTATTTAAATTTATTTTATATCTCTCTCTTTCTATTTTGGAATATTACTTTTTTCTTTTCTTTTATTAAACTAACTTTTTTATATCTTACTTAATTTTCTTTCGTATTGTTTTTTTTTTTTTTTTTTTTTTTTAATAATTATTATTTCAAATTTTTATTTTAAATTTTGTCTTAATAACAGAGAAAGAATAACTGTGAATTTCATCTATGCATCGTTGCCTCTTAAAATGGAAGAAATAACAAAAAATAGCAGTTGTCTCCTAGGAATACATCTTTTTTTTATATCGTCAATGTCACGCGCAGCTAAATAATGCAGGATTCAGGTATAATTAAAATGACTGCCATAATCGATGACGAACGACACGAAATGTATACTCTCAAATATACCTTTATAAATAAAACGCGAATAAAAATAACGTGAAATACTTTTTTTTCTTTTTGTTATCTTTGTTTTTCAGCAAAGCTCCTTGTTCGCAAGGACGACGAACGATGCTTGTAAGTAGTAAAAGAAAAAGAATGTTTAATAAGTAAAATGAAAAAAATCCCACGACGATTTGCAACGTGACAACGAACAAACGAACAAACGAACAAACGAACGAACGAACGTACACGTTCTTCGTATGCGTTGTTATGGTATGCATTTTTTTACGGCCCACCTAACTGAGAACTACCGAGTTCCTGTTTCTCTGAAGGAGGTGGTTCACCTTGCCCATAAGCCGCACCCCTCTTGTCGTCTTGTCATAAGTACTTCAATATTCTTCCAATCTCTTCGTCATTATAACACTCCTTTTATTTCTTGTAGGTTTCACATTTATATTTTTATAAACACCCTACACACCCAACATCATTTTGGGTTTAATTTATTTATTAATTTATTTATTTCATTAATTTTCATTTAATATACATTTAGTAAGTTTAAAAATGTGATCCCCCCATAAGAAAGTTTTCAATTCTTCCGAGATTTGCACCTAATGCACTATATGTTAAACGCGACCGTGATTATTATTCACGAGTCTGTTGTAACGAGACAAACGATCTCTCACTTTTCTTCCGCAAGCTTCTAACGGTGCCTCTTATGTGTCCTTTACTTGATCTATGTTCAATCATGATAAGTGAAATTAGATATTAAAACAAGATTAGAATCGTTTATCTTTCATAATGTTCAAAGTTTAGATGTCTTAATAGAATTCATTTTTATTTAATAACGTTCCAAATTTAATCTCTTCAATCTAAAATATTACATAATACTACATTTTTGTATAAAGTACCATGTGATTTAGTTAATAGCATTTGAATTAGGAATGTCGGACAAACATCGTGATATATCGTGCACGATAGTAATGTGTTCGTAGATGAACATAAACGCGTTAGGATCAGAAAGTTCCCAGGAGTGTAAGTAGTTCATTACAACATCTTGGTAAAAGGTTACAGGATGAAAGTGAGTTTGACCTGATGAGAGAATGGTAATCCTAGGAAATACGGGCGTGGTCTTGAAGATTACAAAAAAAGTCAAAAGTTACGCGAGATATTTGATATGTTTTATTCTTTTCAAATTGATTCTTAAGAATGCAAAAAGAAAAACAAAAAGAAAAACAAAAAGAAAAGAACCGTGTGGAAATAAGTAGATTATATAAATTGTTGGTAATGTATTTTTCTTAATCAGTTAAGATCATGGACAAGGTCGTTGTTGCACTCGACTGATTCTACGATATGTTTGTGCATAATAAAACTATGAAGTATTATACTTATGGTTAGTATTTATAATTACAATTGTTTGATCTTTAACTTTTGCTAAAGGTGTAAGAAAATCCATCGGGTGTCCTGTTGAAATTAAGTTTACCGGGCGGATAGAATCTGTGCGGTGATGGTGGGGTTGTAATTTCGTTGTATCTTTGAATAGGTGCTCCTGGTGTAGGTTGATACTGTGGTCGGGGGCTAAACGAGGGTATAGATTGGATTTCCGGTGATGTGTATCGTGCCTGTGGACGATATTGATATTGGGGTTGGGGTTGGGCTTGATAGACGGCTCGTGGATCGTATTCCGGTTCAGCTCGTGTTTGATACTGGGCTGGAGGAGCTGGCCTATAAACTGGTGGGGGTGGAGGAGTCCTATAAGCTGGTACTTGTGCTGCTGGTGGTTTATAGTCAGGAGGATTATACTCTGGTAATGGCACGTACTCGGGTTGCGGTGGTATTTGTTGTGGTGGTACGGGAATGTGATCACCACTTGCCTATTCCCAAATAATAATGCATAACATTTGAATTCATTTTGTTTGTTTGTTTGTTTGTTTGTTTGTTTTAATATTTAATCGTAGGGTCTTACCTGAAAACCATTCTTTCCAGCTGTGTAAGTTACTGTACGCCTTTGGCCAGTTGGATCCACGTAAGAATAGGATCCACGACGATCACCGTTAACGTCACTTTCTTCCTTAAACTCCACACCATCTTCTTGAGTGTAGGCTGCACCAAAAGTGCCATCACCTGATAAATATCTCGCATCGCTTAAGATCGCTGCTTGTTGGTGCTCGCGCTGATATTGACAAGTTGTCAATACGGCAAAATATATCAATGATATCTACAAGCAATTAAAAGAAAAAAAACATTTTTTAAATATATATATTTGTTTTTTAATATCTTAATCCATTCGAGACCACTCGCACACCGTGTGTGCAATCACACTTAGCTATTATAAATTATTTTGAGTTATATATTCGTCGAAATAAACCTTTTTTTGTATAAATAGTATTTTTAAAATATAGAAAAACAAAATTTAGCATTGTAAATTGGCAATATAATAAAAAAAAAGAAATGGCTTTTTGAACCGTGTTCGAAAAAAATCGTAGTCTCGAAAGGATTAAAAAAAATGAATAATTTATTACAATAAAAATTGTTTTTTTTTTTTTTGAATAATATGTAGTATAATATGTAGGAAGTAACTTACGAGAGTTTGAACAACGAACATGTTGAAACATTGAAGGAAGGAGAGAAGAATAAGAATGATCGCAGAATAGGTGATCTCGTCGTTTTATATAGCAGATCGGATCTCGTACCCCTAAAAGACCTTGATGCTCGCCCTCGCGTTCGCCAACTTGCACTTTGCATCTCCTGCCCCTTCGACGATGCACCGAGAGTGCATCACAATTTTGCAATTGCATTTTTTCGTCATGGGTAACAAAAATACACAACTTTCCTCAATACCGATTAACGATAACGTAATAATTCTTAACCATCGATTGAAATAGTAGAAATCTATTGAACGTTATGAGAAGATAAAGTAGGAATCTGTTGAATATTTTGTTCAAACAAGCTTAGAATCAGTATGCAGGAAAGAAACCTTTTTTTTATACATATATATATATATATATATGAATGAGATGTATCTCGAAATGGAACGTTTGCGTAAGTACATTCTCCTCGTATGGCGTATCCTCTAATCGTGGCGAAATCAAAGTATCGATCTCAATCTTTTAAATTAATCTTACGGTAAGTATCCTTTAAGAGATTACAAGAATGATGAAACTAATTGTAAGATGGATTTACGATTAGACGTAAGCTCAACGAATACAAAAATTCATCCTTATTTCTCATACTATTAAAGGATAGCAAGTTATTAAACTTACTTTTTAGAATGTAATAACATACTAAATTATGCTATTTATTCCATGGCTGGTGGAATATTCACAATCAGACTTTCACCGGTACACGTTCTCTCGTAAAATATTCCTTTTTTTCTTGTTTTTTTTCGACTGAGCAATTTCACGCGGTTCTATCGGAAATATATTATGTTTCCGTGGTATTGACGGTTCTCATGAAAATGCGGATTATCAGCTTTCCACAATAACAGGCTGTAAAAGAAACCATACAAAGAGATATATGATTTTGATAGCGTCGTGCTCGGTGTAGCGTGAAAGTTCATGGCCGATCTTGAAGAATCCTTTAAGCACGAGCATGAACGCTTAATCTTTTAGTTTGTCTCATCCTCGTTTCTAAGAATCGATTTTCATTGATTTATTCTCTTATTTTATGTTCGTTACACACTTTGATACTGGGACTATAAAGGGGGTTGTTCGCAAAATAAATTTATAAATGTAATTTTTTAAATCGGTTTTATTTGTTTGAATAGAAAACATTATTATTGTATAATAATCGCGTGATATATTATAATTATCTAGTTTGGATTATTTACATTTTTCACTTGTAGAAAGCGGAAGCACGTTGTATATACGGAGAAAGGAAGAATTTGCGTCACGGATATGAACGTACTCGAGATAAGGAATAAAGGAATCGTTTCCTTGAAATATACGATTATTACTTACGTCCGATTTCAATAGCTAACCCCCTTGTTTCATTTAATATATATCTTGAGTAATATTTCATTTAATTAATTATTTAAAATTACTATTGGGAAAGAGAGAGAGAGGAGAGTGATCTCATTGTAGATTGAATTATTTCAACAGATATTAATGTTATTCCTTCTTTATATATATATATATATATATATATATATATATATATATACACAAGAAAATAACAAACGACCCTCAACGTAGTATAAAAAAAACTGTTTCTATGTCGGGTTCCAAACTTTTCAACCCATCTACGTATAAAATCCCCTCAAAATATTAATTTAACAAGAAAATTCATTTGAATATATAACAATAATTCACAATTACCAATGACATGAATCATCTTTCTTAACTTTTGTGTTATAAGACGTGTATGCAAGATAGGGTTGGTAGGGGAAGGTTGGCGGGGGAAGGGAAAGGGTAGGATGTAATAAAAAAAATAAGAGTGAACATGAAAGAGGTTTGTAACAATTTACGACTCCTCATTCGTACGTTTTATTTTTTCTTTCAAATGCGTTACTAGGGATAATGATTTGCAATATTTCAAGTTTAAAATACAACAGTGGCGAATGTAATTATCGATAGTTAAGAGGAAACGATGAAAATCAGGCACACCTATTTTTTCATCATATGGTTTCGTCATTACGGATCACGTACACTCACCCATTCCGGATCTATTTATTTAAGTCAAGCAAATTAGGAATGATTTTCAACTATTAAATTATCTTATATTTCATGGTTAAGTTAGCCTTACGCCTTTGTACAATTTACAGATATAGCTTTTTAGATTTCACTTTCTCGTGCAGGATGAAATGAAACGAAATTATTTCACCATTTCTCTCTTGAAATTTCAATAAAGAACAAGAACAAGAACAAGAAAAAGAACAGGAAAAAAGGAAAGAATAATTAAACGAACTTAATCGTCGATCATTTTCATTGAACGAATGTATAATAAATTATGAATGAGCCTATTAACGAAAGAAACAATTCATTCATTCATCTCGCAAAGTACATCCCTTCCTTGAAACAACACAACAAACAAACAAACAAACAAACAAACAAACAAACACTAAAGACGTAGAACATACAATTCATATATATATACGTATATATCTATATATGTATTGTGAACAATTATACCATTTGTTGTGTAATCATTTATCTCGAACGTTAGTAACATTTACCAAACGGATTTCTGGAAAAATCGATAAAGTCACGAAAACAATTATTATAGTTTAATGTTTACAACTGTTCTCTTTTTAAGTCAGATAATAATTTTAGTATCTAATTTTGTTGAAAGGGAATCTAAAGAGAGAAAAATACGGGTCCTAGGACAGAGTATAATGGGGGAGGGGAGGGGTTCTTCCTAGTGAGATTTTATAATAGAGTTACGACAGAAGTAGTCTCTCGCGAATTGTCGAGGATTTTCTTTCCTTTTTCTTTTTTCTGTTTTTGTGTGTGTATGTTGTTGTATTCGTTCTCTTTCTCTGTTCTCCTTGTAAAAGTGGAATGACTTTTAAAAGTAGGCAAGCAGCTAGTCGGTAGCTGGTTGGTTTGCTACGGGCAATTAGACTGGTCATCTATATATCATCCCAGGGAGGAGAAACTATATAGAAGTCCGAGTCTTCGTAGATCGGTTGATTCCTTCGCGTTTACTTGGACTGTTCCATCCACGTGCATCTCTCCGAGGAAAGAATCCTCTCTCTTTCGTACAATTCGATCGTTTATAGTGATTTCTATCATGATTCTATGTGTGAGTGTTTCTTTCTTATTACATTGTGATTACTTTTATACTATGATATTTCTTATTTGATTTTCTTTTAAATAATTATCTTTATTTGTTTCATCCAATTTCATTTAGCCCAATAATTTATTTGTTATTTCTATCCTCTTTTTTAGGTATTCGTTTTAACATTGGCTAGCACTGTGTTAGCTCAAACCGATAATTCGACTCGTTTGACTCGTGCTCCTCAATCTGCACAAATCAACTACGATGATCCAAGTGGTTAGTTTATTCTTTGCCTAAAACATTGAAAACAATTTTGTGTTATAAGAAATATTTAATAATTATGTCAAACCATAAGTTTTATGAATGTTAAATGATTTCCTACATTTAAGGCTCGAAAGTGAACTGGAAATTCTACGCTCCTTACAATCAACAACGCACTCACCTGGAGAATCCTCAACGAACCCAACGAGCCGAGACTGCGGTAACTCAAGCGCAAATCCCATCAGCGGGTCAACATCATCAACAACGTTTGGTCCAGCCTCATCAACCAACACCAATATCCAATTTGGTATCAACACAACCGGAATACAAGTCTTATGCATCCGTACCAATACATATTAAAGAATTGATACTACAAACGTACGAACCACAACGTCCATACGTTGACCCATCGTCATTTATTTATCAGCAAAGTGAACTACTACCAACGCAACAAACTAATTCGCGTGCTGATTTTTCTCATCGTAACCAATACGAAGCACCCGCTACGAAATATCAATCAATCGATGACGCCAGATCTGCTTCAACTAATTCTTATTACAATGATGATTCAGCTAAATCACAAGGAAGAATTGATTATAAACAAGACTATGATCAACATACTCAAAATACTCAACAACAACAGCAACAGCAACAACAACAACAACAAGAACAACTTCAACTTCAACATCAACAGGAACAGCAACAACAACACATTATTGGTATTACTGTACCGGTAGAAACTATGCCCGTTCAACCAGCACCTAAATTGGTCATCGACAAGAGTATGCCGCAAGAGATTCAACAGTTGTTACATTACCAAGCTCAGATACCCTATGATGTCATAGCTAACAGAATAACTTACAGACCAAAAACCCTATTCATTCCAAAACCGATTCCGGACGATTCTAAAGGATCTTATTACTACAAGAGTAAGATTTATTACATGAAAGACGATAACATAGACGAAATTGAAAACACCAAACCGGTCGAAGAAAGTCAACACCATTGATGATCATATTTTTTTTCGTTATTTTCATATTTAATGTCATATTTTAATCGAACGGGACGACATTGAGCAATCCTTTGATAGCTCGCTCGATCATTATTTCTTTTCCTTTTAGTTTATATTTTTTAATAAAACAAAATTATCTCTCCTTGTATCATCTTTTTTACTCGGAAAATGTGAGTGTAAATTGTTTTCTTTCTTTTTTCCTTTTTTTTTTTTTTTTATACTTTCTTTTTGACAGAAATTATAAAAAAGAAAAAAAGGAAAAGGAAAAGGAAAAGGAAAAAGAAATAAACGAATTATTTCCGCTCGTCGTTGTCTTGCGAGATTCGCGCGCGCGTAATTCCTTTCGAATACTTGCTTCCCCTTTTTTTTCTTGACTTTCACAAAAAACCATATGATTGACGTTACGAGAGCGTTAATTAACTTTTAATTATCATCTAATCATTACTCGAGTTATTTTCCATGTACTTTCAAAATTACTCAAATTCACGCTGATGTTTGTTTGTTTGTTTGTTTGTTTGCTTGTTTGTATTTTTTTGGTTTAATTTTCAAATATTTTAAAAATTATTTTTTTATGTAGATTTTTATTTGTGATGTAATCAATAAAAATATCGGAGATATTATTAATAGTTTAACATTTCTCCGGATATGAAAGATAATGTAAATCGATCTACTTTCGCATGGCCTTCATGGTCTCCGCAAAATAAGTTTACCACCATATCCATTGGTTCTTACACGCAATTCTACCACTTTCGTTTTTACTGTTCTCCAACAATACTCGACACTTTTCTGCCACTCTCTTGTGATCCATAATTTGTTCTCGGCTTGTTATCTACATACCAATGGCTTTTGTGCTCATTAGATACACTCGACGAAATGTATAATAATAATTATTTGTCAAAGATACGCTTTCCATGTTTTTCTATTCAAAAAGTTCAACATTTATGCACTCAACTTTTATGTTATATTATTTTATATTAGTTGTCTGTAATAAAATATCTTTTTCTATTTTCTATATTAACGGAATTTTTTGTTAACAAAAAGTCGAATTTAAAAAAATAAATTAATGTTTGATTTAAATGAATTTCAGATCAATGAAGAAAATTAATTGAATTATTTTGATCTCTTCTATTTATTTATTTCCTTTTTCAATTGAAATTAATAAACAATCAATGACCATGTGCTTGTAATAAAATTAATGTTTACAAAGAAATATAAATAAAATGACTACTTTCCCCGATCACGAAGCTTATATAAAATTGAATTCGATGTTGACACAACAAACTGTATTTTTATAGATGCATCTTATGCATCATTATGCATTGTAACCTTTGAATCGTATGGGAAACTAGCATCTACACGACATTCCACGATGATTTTATTGCAACTTTATCTACTCTCTACTATCACCTTTATTTCTCTAACATTTATAATTCTTATCGATACTTTAATCGATTTCAAAAAAAAAACAAAAAAAACAAAAGAAAAAACTTCGATGCTACTTTGAAAATGTTTGTCTTTTTTTTATTTTACTTAGTTTTAATTTTTTTTTTTTTTTTTTTTTAATATTATTCGAGCACAAATCGTAAAATGAGATTACCTTAGAACGGAAACTTTCGAACTGCATAGAAGAAACTTTCACCGTGTACAACTATGTCGCATAAGCCTCTTTTAACGAGTTACTATTGGAAAAAAAGAAAAAAAAACTAAAAAAAAGGGACCAACGAGTTTAATTGTAAGAAAAATTAACAGAACAGAACGTGTTATAAAAAAAAGAAAACAATATTTTTCCCAATTTTTGTTAACTTTCAAAAATACATTAGAAAAAAAATTGAACGTGTGCAGTAACTTGCGTGCAAATATTCAATTTTTTGTTGCATAAAAAAAACTAGTAATTTAATTGGATAATAATCTGTAAAATTTGATAATCCATTTCACGGAAGAAAATTTCCTTCTTCAAAAAAAAAAAAAATAAAAAATAAAAAGAAACGAAGCACATATGTCAAAAATGAAAAATATGTCGATTTATTTAATTATTCCATTAAAATATCTAATCCGTAAGATAAATTACAACACACAGTTTGATTAAATATTTATCATGCGGAAGAAAGTTGCATATTTATTTACAAAAAAAAAAAAAAAAGTAATAAAATATATTTCAAAAGTAGTTACCACTCTGATTTGATTTTTATTATTATTTGAATTTTGTCGTAGTTGATTTGTTTTCAATGTTGCTAAAGCTTGATCGAGGACATTGACGCAGGAAATTGTAATCGATATCTCGAATGCTGACTGGGAAGTCGCGTATACGATAAAATGGGCAAAATGGAGGTGGAGAATCACACACATCCCCCCGATTGGAGTGAGTTCATGCTCGGCCCCCTTTTACATTCACCCGGGTATAAAATTCTTCTGGTGACCGCGCGCCCGCTTCAGAAACACTCCACCCTTTTCAACGCATAGACACACCACATTGTTTTCTTCTTCTGCACCATGAAATTACACGTAAGTAATTAATCGCTAATTTGTATCATTTATTCTATATACATTTAATCATCCACAAATTCAACTTTCTTATTTCTTACTTCCCCATTCATTTTCTTCTAATTTTTGTTTGTTTTTTCGTTGACTCATTAATTTGATTCACGTTAATATGCGAAGAAAATGCGAGAGTTTATAATTTTCTATCATTTTCTTTTTTTTTCTTTTCTCTATGCAATTACATTAATAATTAGACGATTATTATATTATTACAAGTTAATTCAATTTGGTTTGAAAAATGTTCAACAAATTGAGAGTTTGTTGTTTCTTTATTTTCTTTGACTTTACTCGTTGGATGTAATTGTGTGTTATAATAATTGAGTAATTATTATAATATACCTGGTGAGATCTTTTCAGTTTTTCTCTTTTAATTGATTTTTTGAAATAGTGTGTATACGTATGTGTTTATGTTAGTATTGTATTCTTGGAAATTAAGGACTTGCAATTTCCTTTCTGTGTAAGTTATATTTCAATTTAAATTACATTTAATTTAATCTTTCAATGTAGAAATTTATTAAATATTATTACATAGCAATAATTATATAATATTATTGAATATAAATAATATAATATAGTTACGTTCAAAATTCAGGTTTATTGGGATAAGAAAATACTTTTGTACCCCTTTTCCCTCTATAAATGAATTTTCTTTCAGTCATTAATATTCATAAACGTTTAGCGAGCAAAAAAAGTTTCATAACTATGTATTTTATGAAAAAAAAAAAAAAAAAACAAGAAAATTGTCATGGGGTGTTTTCTTTATTTCTTTTTTTTATCGTCTAATCATAAGTTAGGTGTGTCTCTATCGAAACAATTTATATTTAACTTTCTAGTCGAACGATTAAACACGTTGCTAATACCTGTGATAAATGTCCACGATTTCGAGATTAATACTTTCGTTCGTTATCATTTTTTTTGTTGTTGTTGAAATATTTTCTTTTTCTTTTCTTTTTTTTTTTGTAATTTTATCTTATTCTCACGCTAGTTTTATAATACCTCGATAAGGTATAGCAATCTTTTCCTTGGCTCCTTTTTCTTGGCTAATATTAAAACTAAGCAGAAGTTGTGACGACTTACACTCGACTTCAAACTTTCCCTCGACGACGACGACGACGACGACGAGAAAGGAGACCATGCTTACAGCCATAGCTGCCGTACAACGTAACTCTCATGTTAAACCGGCATAAGCGTAATCAGCCGATCAACTTTTTTTTCCATTACTTTTTCCTTTTTATAAACTCAGAGTTAGATAATCGATTACAATTGACATTAGATTGAACGAACGAATATGATAATATGAAATATATATTTGAGATGAAATTTATAATCATTGAAATTATTTGAAGATTTTCAATCGATTTTTATCTTGGGTTCGAACAGGTTTTGTTACTGACCGCCCTTCCGGTATGCCTGGCACAATTTACAATTCAGGGAGCCAGCGACGGGAATCGAGTATCTCAAGGTCTCAAGTATAGTGAGGAGAAAGGGATTGAATATACTGACCAGAGTGGTAACTATTATTCTATTTTTAGCGTTTCTATATTTCTCTATATTAATTTGAAATAAATGATCATTTTATTGAAAAGAATAAATTATGTATTATAATAAATTCATTGATTATTTATAGAATCCTTAGGAGCAGGAGATTTTACTATCCAAGGAGCAACAGATGGTAATTCGAATTTCCACATCCAAGGAGCAACTGACGGACACTCAAATTTCCAAATCCAAGGGCCATCTCAAGGTGCGATTTCGACGTTCAACGTCCAGCCACCTACAGATGGACACAGTCAGTCGGTTATTAGAGGACCATATGACGCCAATCAGGCAGCTCAATCTAAATCTCTTCAATATAACGACCCCAGTGGTATAGACAGACAATTTTTTATCAATTTTGTTCACCTTATAGAAGAATTGTTAGAAAAATCAATTGAATTTTTGTCCACATAGGTTTGAGAGTAAATTGGAAATCTTATGGTCACGACCGACAATCAAGATTACGTCAACCACAAGCAGAACCTCATTACGCTGAGCAAACAGCATTGCCAGCTCCCCAACGAGCAGCACCACCACCTCCTCAACACCATGCTCCAGTTCACCCACCAATTAACCAACCATCTTACAGGCCCTACAATGATGCACCAGCTCAGATCAAACAATTGCTTCAATTCCAAGCACAAATTCCATATATCAATGCAATTCCTGAACAATTCAGGTATACCATGAACGTTCTATTTAATCAAACAGTTTAACTAAATTCAACTGAAAATGTATTTTTTCATTTCAGATATGATCATTTGGCAGCTGCCCAGGCCCAAGCTCAGCAAGTTCAATCCAATTATCAACAAGAACAATCGGCAAAACCAGAATATCGTGGATCGAAACCCCGTGGACCATCCAGACATCGAAGACAAGCACCTCAACATCCTCAACATCAAGCTCGCCAACAACAACCAGCTCAACAACCAGCTCAACAACCACAATATCAAAGACTATCTCAACCACCAGTCGAACCTGCTCCCCAATACTCCACCAATTTACCGAATAATTTGCAAGCCCTTTTGAAATATCAAGCACAAATACCCTACAACATAATTGCAAATCAAATTAGATATGTACCCGATAAACCTTACATACCGCAACCGATTCAACAACAACCCAGTGCTCCAGCCCAAGCTGCTGAATATCAAGGCCAAGGTGATACCTATCAAAGTCAAGCCAGCACGTACACCCAAGCACACATAAACCCATATCAGGGATATCCTCAAGAACAAGCTGGATATAATCAGGGACAAGGAGTTCGTCCTGTTACTGAAAATCAGTACTGAATGGAACGTCTGTGAGAAATTATTGTAATAGTTTGTTTAAAAAAAAAAAAAAAGAAGAGTCGATTGATTGATTTTTTTTCTTCTGTCTTTACGTTTTTCCTCTTTTTTGTTGTTTTTTTTTTTTTTTTTTTTTCTAGTAATTTTTGATCTACTTTTTCTTTATTATTAATTAAAAAACAATGGAAGTTCGTATGTCGTTAATGATTCTCAATGTTATCAATCACAGTATAATTTATTATTTTTATAATTATTATTATTATTAGTATTAGTATTATTATTATTATTGTTATTATTAGGGTAACTTTTGAGTTATATATAAAAAAAAAATGTTTCTTCTATTTCTATTTCTATTTTTTTTCTATTTAATTTTCATCGCAAATCAAAGGGACAGTAGTAGGAAATGTATGAGTATTTTGATTACGAGAGTAATTGTGTGTGCATCATTTGTTTTTTCTTTTTTTAATATTAATATATATTTTGATTATTATATTACTCACGTTTTTAAATAAAATAAAAAAATACTTTAAATGACACGTATCACGTGTTCATATGCGTGAATGGTGGACACGATTGTTCGATATCCTTCCGTTTTATTTTATTCTTATTTTCATTTGCGAACACAATGTGTTCATACGTAAAAAGACATATTTTTCCTTGAATTTTTAATTAACTCGATGATTTATTATCTTATAAAAAGTGCAGATTCGAGTCGCATAATCGTTCACAATGTTATATACTTTCGATTTGGATCGTTATCGTAATATCGAAGTTGATCATTTCTATAAAAATTTATTTGCAAATAAATTCCGAGATAAAGATTACAATCTATGTCGACTGTCTCGTTCATTTTTTATTATTATTATTATTATTATTATTACTTTTATTTCACGTTTGTACAGTCACTTAACGTTAGATATTTGTCGATGGAATTATGTCAGCAGAGATCCTGTAAGAATATTTTTGAGAGACACCAAATGTCTCGTTCAAATAAACCGGTTAGATAAATAATAATGATTTACAATGATTATTAAAATATTGTAAGATAAAAAATAGATCGATTGATCTATAACGTTTGAATCATGCTACAGAGAACCAAACGTTATATGTATTAGTTAATATTTCGATTTATTTGCGTACCAAGATTATATTTAATTGCTAAAAGTAGTATTGGCTTATGATTACGTATGGTTAATCGTTTGTTAATATTTAGGAATTTAATATAAACTTTCACGCGACTCTGTAAGATTATCTAAACTGGTTCGGGTTATTAAAAAAATTGAAAAAATGAGTATTGCAAATAGTTAACTGTAATGACTTAACTTTGATTAAGTTATATATTTTGATTGTTTTCTTTTTGTTTAATGAACAGATAAGATTGATTACGTTTATGTGACAATAACATTATTACGGATACAATTACGTTAAAACGTTAATAATAATCCTAATAATTAGCTATGAACGTTAAATTGTTCTTTTTTTTAAAAAAGTATCATATATACAACTCATATGAAAAAGGTGAATTATAATAAATTATTTAAATATATATTTTTAAATTTCCTTATCTTCTCTTTTATAATGTTATAGAAAGATAGATCGTAATCGATAGGTTTCTAGTATCGTGTTTAAGTTTGCAAGAGTTTGCAACGGTCACTTTTCCTTCTCTCTTTCTCTCTTTCACTCTTTTTCTTTGTGAACGTGAAACGCTTCCTATCTAGTCCAGTCTCGAAATGTTTCTTTTGCCACACAACTCGGTCGTGAACCTACATACACGCATACCTACGCAATAAAAAGAAGTGAAATAGAAAGATAGGAATAAATAAAGAAAGAGGGAGAGAGAGAGAGAGAGAGAGATAGTTAAAATGATCTTTCACATAAGAAAATTTTCTGTTGCAGTTGCGTGCCCGGCGCCCGATCACTTCCTGACTTGATCCACATCCAAGTTACGTGATTCCAGTTGGGTGTGGGGTTACCTATGCATGTAAGTAACTTACTTTGCTTTACCTATACTAGAAGTTCGAAAATCTTGATAGAAAGAAAGAAAAGAAAAAATGCCACCTTCTGAATCGACGAACCGTGAAAGCTGGTGGTGGTTGGTTGGTTGGTTGGTTGGCCTATTGCTCGGTGGTTATCCTGCAAACCAGGTGCTAGCCCATATAGAAGTGAGTCGGCAAGGAGTTCGCAGTTTATTTCACGACACACGACACGTTCTTTACTAAATCGCCAATACTTTAAGATCATACGAGTGTATAAGAAATCATCAAGTTCACCATGAATTTCCTCGTAAGTTTTCTTTCCGTTCTATCTATCTATCCTTTCAAATTTGTGTTCAATTTAATTCTTCAATCTTCTATTTCTAACTCGCTCAAGCAAATCCCATAATACTTTCCTTCTCGAACACGGTGAAAGTATTTTCTCATCGAGATATTCACGATCGTTTATCTTTTCTTCGTTCGGTCAATTAACCCTTTCGCGAATATCGTTTGAGTATCGTTTGAGTATCGTTTGAGTATCGTTCATTTCCGTGATCGAACTACGTCCGGTTACTCTCGTATCTAACATATGAATTAGATTGCTGGTAATTAATTTTTTTTTATGTGTAAGCTTGCTTTGTAGATCTCATTCAATGATACGATTAGATCTTATTAGATTTGTGTTTATGTTTTTATTAGATTATTATTTTATATGTTATTTTGTTTGACGAATGTATATCGTTAACTTTCTACTTGTAGATATTTTTACTCGTAATCTGTCCTATTTACGTAACCGCCGATGTCCTCGGTGATCTGCTCGGTGAAGAATTGTATCTAGTTGGTAAGAAACTAAAAACAATCACCAAACATTTTGATATGGCACCAACTATTCCAGTTAAAAGAAAAATATTTCATTCTTAGATCATATTCGAGACAAGAGACAAACTCATGCACAGCAACAACAACAGATCAGCTATAGGCCGTATTCTCAAGCACCAGCACAAATAAAACAACTTTTAGCATCCCAACAACTTCGTAATCCTTTGGTACACATTCCCTCACAACCACCACCACAATTAGCAAATGGACCCAGACAAGAGCCAGTTTATCAGAGCCAAGCTCAAGTGGCTTCCTATAGGCCAGAAGTTCGACTAGGTTCGGCACCACAGCAACCATCTTACAAACAAATTCCGGTAGCTCCAGCACAATACAGACCACCCGCAGGTGCTGCCCAAGCACCTCAGGCTCGTCCTCAATACCAACCTGGCCCACTTCAGGGTAATTATCAGCCACAGGCACAACCACAACCACAATACTCAAAACAATTACCCTCGGAGCTTCGACAATTATTGCAAATCCAAGCTGGATTACCTAATGCCATTCCACATGGTCGACAAGGTTAATTCTTAACAAAGGATTATCCAAAATTTGTATCCTTTTTTCTTCTATTTTCAATAGCTTTTCTTCATGCATGCTATCAATTTTCATTAAACAAATAAATTACGATCTTTCAAGGAATGTGCTATTAGAAGGGAGGTTCAAATGTTTAATCATCAATTCATTGTCATCTTTATCACGCTCATTAAAAAAGTAAAAACGATTTGGAATTTTATAGGTAGTATGATTTATTGTCCTTTTATTTTATTGTTTCCATAATCCATTTCTCCCCAAATGCATCGAAATAAACATATACTGGATAATCTTGAAGATTCGTACCGATGAATATTTTTAACATATAATAAATCTGTACGAATTTTCGAAATATTAATTAACATATTTTGAGAATTTTTTATAAATATAATAATTTAGTAAAAACTTCAATGAATTTGATGTCATTGTATGTTGGATGAATGTAACGTTTATGGGGTATCACAAATAATATCTTTAAGGAATGACTAATAGACGTGGTTGAACGAACACAGGTGCTCTCGTATCCTAGCTCGAATTATAAGTTTGGGTGGAAGGGAAGGGTCTCTTAATTCGTCACTCGAGGAATCAAGGTATCATCGCGAGCACCGCAAAAGAGGGGCGTATTTTGCGTACGACCAGGCTATGCCCTTCTTTCCATTTACCCCTCCCCATTACAATTCGGCTGACTGGGCTGGCTGGCTTAGCTAGCTTAACCTATGTGTATATACATATATGTGTGTGTGTGTGTGTGCGTTTCTTCTTCCTCTTCCTTTAGCTAGCACACGCCCGAAAACGGACGGCGTGCAGTCACACCACCCCGCCCCGATTTTTACCTTCGTGTGCATCCCTTCTTCAATGCATCCCTTGATGCATCCCTCACCGACAAACAGGGAAGAGGATTAGCGAGTCCATTAAAGTCGCGGACTCTATTATCCGGAGGGCACGGCCACGGTGACATCAACCGCCCTTTTCACTGGCGTAGGACAAACCTTATTTCTTTTTTCCCCCCTTATTCTTCATTTGTCATTTATTTCCTTTACTCGATCTAATCATTTTTCTTCTTTTTTTTTTTTTGTATAAATTTAAAAAACGTTCTTCATAGTTAACAACATTTATTTAATCTCTAATAATAATTATTATATAATGTTTGTTCACAATTTTATTAAATCCACATCGAATTACATCTTTTTTTTCTTTTTTTTTTATAAACAAAATAAAAATTTGTTTAGACGAATATTTCGAATAATAATTTTCATTCTACGTTTTATTTTGTTAAGGTTAGGGAAAAAGGAGAACGCAAATAGAAAAAAAAAGTAAATGGCGCCATTGGTAGTATGAGATGGGGGGAGGGAGGGGGTCATAGAGGCAAATTACAAAGGGAGGATTACCGGCAGCTGGACTACCAGGCATGCATCTTTCTTTCTCTTTCTCTCTCTCTCTCTCTCTCTCTCTCTCTCTCTCTTCTAGGTCCTTTTCGCGAGCTAGCGAGCCATCCACGTCACTCAAGAGTCCTTTGTCCTTCGACGCATTGGTAACATAATTATCGGAGTTATAGCAAGCCAAAACCCAAGCCTTACCACCTAAAGGGGCCGCATGTGACGAGCGGTTAGGTACTGACACCACCCGTATACATATATGTGTGTTTATATGCCTTTCTGTTCACTTTCTCTACACGCTTGTGACATTTTTATTATTTTTATAATAATAAATTAAAATTCACAATTTATTATTTCATTTTACACAAATGCTTTACGTATGCGCAATATGTAATTTCATTACACACACACACATTTCTACAATTTTTTATCTTTTAAGCAATTATGAAACCTGACATTTTGATTTTATTTTTCTATACATTTCTATTACTTAATATAGTTTAAAATAAAATAAAAACTAGCGATAGGAGAGAAAGAAAGAAGAATAAAAAGACAACTAAAATGGAACAGGTCAGATGAATTAAATTGCAGTCGATTCGTCGAGAGTTTTACGAAAGTGGATAGAAAATTACTTGCACGCTTTGTGCTCTTAATTATACTTACTTGATACGAGACACATATACATGTAGACATATTGGTATAGCTTTCGAACGTGCCGAAGTATTTTCCAAAGCGAGGTCGTTTCGTAATCCTACTATCACTTGGCAATCCGGAGTGTCACGTTTCTTGATCTAAGAAGGTGCTACGGAGAAAGAGAGTGGATTTTTCACATAAAACCTTTTCCTAATGTTTCTCTTTCGCCAACTGAAATTCACAGAGTTAGAACAACACATTCAAACTATTTAGTTTGATAGAATAATCAGTTCAATTTTCACCTGATTTTCACACTCATAACTACTCATTTATTTCGATGTGTTTAGTTTATTACATCATGGAAATGTATCTTGGAAATTGTTCTCTCTTTAAAAATGAATATTCGAAATTAATTGTACATCATTTATGAATCACCTTAATCTATTATTTTTCAAATCATATTTTTATCGCGACTTTTTAATAACGACTTTTCTCGAATTAATTGTTAATCTTTTGGTAATGTTTCTAAATACGCGTATAGTATGCTTTGAAGAAGAATTATAAGCGTGTGAAACGGGTTGTGGTTTGCCAAAGAGTGATTCCAATAATTGCGTCTAATCCTAAGGGTTGGTGACACGCGGCATCAAATCCCGTGCAATCCTTCCTCTTCCTTCACCCTGATGTACGTACGTTCATATACTGGTTCATAACAAAATGGCATTAACGATTATGAGTGGTGGATTTCTTTCAATAACAGACGCGTTACGCATATATGATTTATCTTTATTTTTCTTTTTTCCTTTTAACAAGGACCATACCTAAAGTCCATAATAATCCTTCGTGTCACGTACAGTCGATTCTAAGTCTAAAGTGAAATAATCAAATAATACAATTTGTAATATTAAAAATTCACACAGGCACATATATACTAGGATGTTTTGGATATTGCAATTAACGAAGAAAGTACATGTACCGTTTAAATTAATTCCACAAACGATGACAATATTTTTAGGAAGGAGATACAAGAAATTAGGAAGTATAGTACAAGTTTAGTATATTTTTTTGTGTGTATTTTTCTCAAGGTCGGATA
Source organism: Polistes dominula (assembly GCF_049000335.1). Taxonomy (NCBI): domain Eukaryota; kingdom Metazoa; phylum Arthropoda; class Insecta; order Hymenoptera; family Vespidae; genus Polistes; species Polistes dominula. Next base: position 6,009,868 of record NW_028300916.1, on the reverse strand, counting down.
TCTACCCATTGTAAGAAGAAGGCAGACCGGAAAAATCCAGCATGGCCGTCGACGGTTAACAGCCAATCGTTGCACGTACGCTGATGACAGCTGCGCATCCCTCTTTGATGGTATAAGTGCAAAAGTTAGAAAGAGAGAAAGTGAGACAAAGATAAAATGAGACAGCTTGGTCCCTTTTTCCTCTTGGTTTTGAGACAAGTAATGTGGTGGTGCTCCCTAACTTTCTGATTTTTGCCTTACGAAGTCAGCCATTGTCAGAGGACTCGTTCGTGTGGTCTTAAGGCATAGGTTGTACCTTCTTTTTAAAAAAGGGGATCCAGAGAGATTGTCTATTTCAATACACACACGTGAACTTTTTTATCGTCTTTCAAAGAGCAAACTATCGGGTTGCGTTCAAATCTTTTCTATTTTGATCTATCAATTCGACCAAGTATTTCTAATCCTCTATGGATTTATATATTAAAAGATATTTTATTTCTTTTATTTTATTTATTTCTAACGTTTTTTTTTTACAAATAAATCATCCTAAAGTTAAACAAGACAACCGAATTATATATAAACATTAATATAACAAATGATAGTTGTGAGACGATCAAATAAAAGGCTTCAAGTGAATCTCGATGGTAACGCGTTCATTGGAGGGGGTTCTATTTGGAGTGATCGACCGATATAATTTATTCGGACAATGAGTATAGGTCCTCGTTGATCTACTCTTCCGACCCCCAAGCTTGATATAGATAGAAAGAAAGAGAAAGAGAGGAATAGAGCATCAGTGTCATGTACGGTGATGAGCCCCTCAATGACAGCGAGCAACATAATCTGTTCCCATCGGGCAAGTAGACATAATGGGCCGAATCGACGGTAGACAACAATGGTAGGGCATTTTACAGGAGCCCGCTTGGAACTTGAAAAAGCCTTGCGTCCATATACCCTTCGACTAAGAACGTAGAAAGAGAAAGAGAGAGAGAGAGAGAGAGAGGGGGGGGGGAATGTTAGGGGTAGGCGTTAGGGGTGATTCGAGAAAGTGGACCGTTTTTCTCGAGGGTGGTGACAGTATTTGGTGGCAATGGTGGTCGTAAATGGCGTATTCGGTGTGTACCCACCTTCATTCTTCGTTGAGCTAGGTTATCTGAAAAACGCTTAGCATAGCAAGAACCTAAGCGCGAAACCTTTTACTTTATTAAATTCCTCGCACGAAACTCACGGATATATATATACCTATATATATTCGACATGAACCGTGGCACGTGCAAATATTCCCTTCCTTTCTCTCCATACAATATTTAGAGGGTAGAATTTCAATTTCTTTTACATTTGCTTTTTGCTCTTTGCTTTGCTTTGCTTTCTTATCCAAAAGTCACTACAATTTGATATCTTAAAAAACAAACTATTGAAATAATTTATATATATATAATCTTAATTTAATTTAATTATATTATTGTAAATAGATGCATTATAATATTTGATGCTTAAATAAATTATGGGTTAAGGAAAAAAAAACATAGGAATCTTATGTAACATAGTGACGATTTGAAATAAGAGTGGGGGTTAAGGGTTAAAAGGGGTGGTTGAGACAACGCGGCAGACTAGCGATCACCTAAAACCAACCCCCCGTTTGTCCAGTGTGTTCGCTAATTGACTAGAATGCCGTACGCGTATGGAGCACATTTTCTGTTTTGTTACCTCAAAACAATGGTGACAATACGTCGATCGTGAAGTGGCCACTCTTAGTCAAAGCTTCGATAGAGTTTCGCGGCTCCCGAGAATTCGATAGAAACGAAATCGAGATGGTAACGTCTATGTAGATTTGTGTGTGTGTAGTAGTAGTAGTAGTAGTATAGTCGAGTAGGGTTGTTTCCATTGTTCAACATCATCCCCGTCTTACCGCCACCACAGCCGGCGCAATTACATCCTTTAAGTGCCATTGTATCGCCATTGCGTTTTGCTACTGTTACAAATTACGATTCCTTGATAAAAATACGTCACTGTGTGAGCGTATTTTATATGTGTAAGATAAAAAGTAGAATGGGGTCAGGGAATTATTATTTCGGGTGAGACGAATTTCATTTTACGTCAGAGTTTCTCAATCTTTCATCACTAACGTTTATGTCATTCATTTTTTCATTTTATTATTCTGAAGAAATTAATTAATTATTTATTTATTTTTTTAAAGTTTATTATTGGATTAATATTATTGAATAATCATTATTTCTAATTTAAAGAAAATTAAACTAGTCTATCATTGAACTAATTAATTAGATACTATATTTGATTTGAAAATTTGCAACAAGTAAATATATAATATGTAATAATTTCTAATCGAAACTGTGTTCACCCTAAAAAAAAGTTGGGACGGGCAAGGTGCTGATATTTCACCGGTGGGAACCACTTGTTCACTTTTAATGACCCCCGCATACACATACATACACATGTTAAACATAACGTGTATATATATATATATATATGTAAACTTTTTGATACATGATTGTACAATCGTCGCTGGGAGGTCTCTTTTATTTAAAGCGAAGGAATTCAACGGGTTCAACACCGTTCTCTACTCGACGACATTATATTCCTTATTGTTCCTCATAGTTCTTGTTGTTTGTTGTTGTTGTTGCGATTCCACTCGGGTGGCTGGCTTGGTCTCACCGAGTGAAGAAAATGGTATAAAAAGAAAAGAAGAGAGAAGAGAGAATAATGGAAATAATAGAAATAAAGAGAAGTACTCACGATTATTATTCATTCGTCCGGAAACTGCTACAGTGTATTACTTTTTCAAGAGCGGGTTGCCCTCTTTTGAGTCTCGAGAAACAACTTGGACACTGGGCCGATCAAAATTGTAACATACGGTTGAGTGGTGAGTGTTATTAAATCAAGATGTTAATTGCATCCAACCGATATACTTTTCTCTTTTTCTTTTCCTTTTATTTTTATTTTCTTTTTTTTTTTTATTTTAAACCCTACTCTCTCTCCTATTTTTGTCCCAAGTAGCATAATTTTCAGACCGTCCAAATTTATAATCCCCTCTCTAAATCCCTAATTTTTAAAATAATTCATAAATTTCATTTCTTATATCCCTTTCGTCCTATTTTCGTCGTTAGTTAAATAATTTTCAACAATTTGTCTACAAATTTTTTTTTATACAATTTTTTTCGATTTATTTATAAGCATTTTCAATAGAAAAGGGGTTGGAGAAAGTAAAAGTGAGAAATAGAAAATCTTGACTATATTATAGTGATCCTTTTGAACAGGTCTTTCAAATTTCTCTCTCATTCAATTCTCTACAATATTTTTGATCACTCTTAATCTATTACGTAAAACAACAAACTATAATTCATATTCTAAAATAACAATAATAATTTCAAGTAAGAAAAAAGATTATTAGTTTTATTTTTTTGTAGGAACAGGTCCACGAAATCAAAGTTTGAAAAATACCGATTCAGAAGCGGACACTGTTTACCTGAGTAATTTGTCAGTGTACAATGTATAACAGAACATTTTTTTGTTGACTTTGAATCTTCTGGTGTGCCTTTAATCCTGCCTTTCATCTTTGTATTTTGGTTTAAGGTATCCCTTTTAACCTATGTTAAACCTATCCCTGTCCTTCCTTCTTTCCTTTTTTATCTTCTTCTTTTCTTCCTCGTCGACTTTTCTTTTTTTACTTGTTATTGACATCCTTTGTAAAATTCCGACAGTTTTATTATTTATTATTATTAACAATCATCTTACAACATCATTGTATTATATAGTTTTTCTACTAAAATAGTTTATTAAAAATGATATTACATAGAATAAAGAATTGTCGTAGAACATTTTTTATATAATTAATATTTTTATGATTCAAATAAAAGATTTGCAAATAAAAATTGTAGATGATAAAATGGGTGATAAAATCGATAAATGTCGATGTAAACAAAATTTGGAAAAATAAAAACGAGCTCACGAGTTAGTTTAAACACTTACCATTAGTGAATTCGGTCATGTGAGTTAGAAGAGCATACTCGAAGTTCCTTTGGAGTCGAACACCGTATTGGGATTCAGATCTGGGCTCGAACCTGGGCTTGGGTTCATTCTAAGTCCCGCATACTTTTTCTTTTTTCTTTCTTCTTTCTTTCTTTCTTTCTTTCTTTCATTCTTTCTTTCGTCGAAGTATGTATTCCATTCGTGAGAATATTTTGTCACGCTTTTCATTCTCGAGTATATTTATACTAACTTTTTCTATTGCATCTTTCAAATAACTTCTTTCATCGAAATAAAAGCTGAGATTTACATTTTTTTAAACCACGCTACCATAGTAAAGAAAATAGAAAACAAGAAATATAAACAAATAATTGTAATTTGCAATTTTTTCTAAAGACAATATATAAAATATATCTCTTCCATCTATAATCATTACAAAATGTTTTATAATATATTTTTTTCTTTTAAAAATATTAACAAATAAATAATTACAAAAATTCGTCGCGCGCGTCGTCTTCTTTGTCATTCATTATTTGTTATAAGATGATTTTTTAACTAGGAATTCTCAAATTTTACATACACAGATACTTATCTTTCGTTTCTCAAAGTTTTCCTTTTTTCTTTCTTTTTTTTTTTTTTTTTGATGTTCCGAAATGAATGATTTACCCATCACATTTCATTTGTTGTTGATAATTACACGTCATCGGTCAACCAAACTAAGAAATAGTTTCCAAATGTATGGACAACCTGTGGCGGAGCTACCTTTTGTGCAACGATTATCGTTCAAATCGCCGTAAAATTTTCGTTAAAACGGCCAGCATTGTGTATACACGTTTAAAAGTAGATGTGTGTGTGTGTGCGTGTGTATGTGAATGAAAGAAAAGTCTGATCGGAACCAGGTAAAGTTTTTCCTACCTTTTTCACTGTTCCATTTCTTCTTCTTTTTTTTCTTTTTTTTTTTCTTTTCTTTTTCTTCTTTCGGAGACTCCTCTTCTCCCCATCCATTTCTTTCTCTCTCTATCCCAGAATCGAGAACTAAACGTAAAAAAACAAGTAAGATATAAAAAAAAAAAAAGGGAAAGAAAACTCAACACATTTTCTTATGTACTTTCATCTTTTCCGAAATAAATTTTATTTCTTTTTTCCTTTTTTTTCTCGTTTCTCTTTTTTTTTGTACATTATCGTTTTATTTGTTTGTCAACAAATCAACAAATTCGATTTACATTTAACGATTATTTTTATGCATATTTTATCACTTAAATATGACAAGGGATTAATTAAAGTAAATGATATGTGAAATTAACTATTGTTTTATTTTTATTTAAACAATATAGTATTTAATTATTTGTATCATTTTTTTGTTTCGATTAAATCGAATTAATTTAACATAGCTTAACGTTAGGATTTTTTTCATTCGGAAAAAAATAAAACTTTGGTTTAAATTCGCTTACTAATTTTTATTTCGTCATCTTATACGATTCTATAATTACCATATTTAAATGCAGACTCACATTTTTTATTCATTCATATATTTTTATAACGTCGAACGTTTCAACGATTTTTTTTCTTAATTTTTAGATTTTAAATCTGTCATTAACTATTTTTTTTGTTTATTTTTTTTTTTACATCTTTAAGTACACATTTCGTATTTTTTTTTTCCTTCATTGGTTTAACAACTAAATCTAATGTAACTCTAATAATTAACGCTCATATTTATAATTATTAACTATTATCACTAATTAATACAAGTATTATTATTAATATTAATATTATAATTATTATTATTTTTATTAATAATATTATAAATATATATATATATATATATTTTTTTTTATGTGTATATTTACATCGTAGTTAGTATTGCATTCGATGTACCACATAGGTGCTGTAACATAATCGTCAAAAACAATTTCAATTATAAGCAATACTCCTTCTTCTTCGTTTCCAAAATTATTCATAATAGATAGAACAGAAAAATATTAATAATATTTAATAAACAAAAACAAAACTTTTCTGATTTAATCAATAACAAAATACAACTGTAATATTTAAATGTTATCATTCAAAAAATAAAATGCATTAAGTAGTCATGGACTAGTAATTTATTAAATGAAAACATTTATTCGTTTTTTGTTTTCTTAATTAACTCATTTGAACGTTTCGATGTTTATCTTTAATCCGTTCAAAATGAAAACTAATTGATAATAATTAAACAATTTGTGAAATTATTGTTTGGAATCGGATCTGTACATGTCGCAAATGATTTTTTCCATTGGAATGTGTCCGATAGTTCTTTTGAAAAAAAGTTCGGTAATGGCTTGGGAGGAAACAGATTTTAACGATGGCAAGAGTAATAAAACTTTTCTAAGCCTAAGTATACCCAAAGCACCGCTTAATCTTTGTCCAAGAGCTAATTGTGCACTGTCGTGTAATCTTATGATCGTAGCTGCACCATTTGATAAATTTCCATTGTTGGAGGAAGGTGATCCCGAACAACTGTTTCTGCTACTTGATATAGGATAATTGTCAATACCAGTCTTAAACAAGACAATTGCTCTGACACACGCGTATTCGTGTTGATCGAGATTGACTTCGGTAAAGCCAGCAATGGTATTCTTAAAATTCGCTACTTCGACAGCTAAGTTTTGTTCTTGGGGACCACCACCGCGTAGCATCAAAGGTGTTGGATCTAACGTTGGCAACAATTGTGCTGTAGCTAAAAGAAACAATTCTCTCCAAGATGATTTCAATAATATCAATTGATCTTCCAATTCTAATTCAGTATTTGCTATTAAATCTCTTGTCCATTTGATATTTAAAAATAATAATCTAGCTGCTTGCTCGCAAATCGATTCCACCGTGATCGTTGATATCAACGGGTAGATTGGTAACTCTCCCATTGTTATTGGAACCTTAAACAACAAATATACAAAACATTTAGTAATTCTATTTACGATGTTAATAGTATAGTTTAGTTTAATGATTAATATATGTACTTTAGGTACACCGAGGATGTTGCAATAAGCTGGATGTGGAAGTTGATGATGAGGCGTAGGTGGTGCGACGGATACTCGTGGTTCCGTTGGTGGTTTTGGTAATGCAAGATCTAAGGCTGCACTTGGTTGTTGTGGTACTACGCTACTCATCATTTCTGGTTCCTTGTAAAAAAATGCCATTTGACGACGCAAAGTGGAGTTACGTGGGCCACGTTCGTGTTGCACGGCTAAAAAAATACAAAATGATGGTAAATAAATTGGAACACAAATCTATCTCTTTATATACAGAGATAATTCCCTGTTTAAAGTATTTTATTGTTAGGTTATTGCAAGTACTTGAAAAATTAATTTACCATCTTTGTTCATGCCAGCTTCGATGCATTTGGCCAATCTACAAGCTCTGCACTGATTACGATGCGTCTTATCAACCGTACAACCACCCTCGGATTTGGCTTTACAAACGTATTGTCGATTTCTTCTTATTGACCTTTTAAAGAAACCAGCACACCCGTCACAGGCAAATATACCATAATGTTTGCCAGATGAATGATCCCTACAAACCTTGCACGGTATATCATAAAGTATCCGACCTGTAAACAAAAAAGAAAAAGAGCATAAAAAGAATAAGAAAAAAGAAGGTTAATCTGTTAAAAAAAAAGAAAAAAAGAAATCTAACACAAAGACCTTTTAAACGGAATTGGATCGCGTGGACATATTTTAGAATCGAATATGGATTGGTGGGTATGCGAATAAACGTTTTCCATTGATAAAATGTTAGAATGGATGATGATTGACGTTAATCTTGTTCGATGAATACAATAAAAGCAGCATATTTTCCTTGGGAGACTCGTTTAGCAGGCAAAACATGAGTTCAATTTCGAATAATGTGTGGTGTTGAAAGGAAATATATCGTGAAATATCAAGAGATTGATTTGTCACTATGAACTTGTCTTCCCCACCCCGTTGATGTTTAAAAGCCAGTACACACCAACCACGTTCTTCTTCTTCTTCTTCTATTTCTGCATAGCCCTTTAAGTATATCAGCAATAGCAACAGCAGCAGGAACAGTGCAAAGGGTGTACACACACTCTACCCAACTATAACGTTTATAATAGACGCGCATCAAGCAACACACTCCTCTCCTCATCATCATGAACTCCGCCTACGCCATTGAAACGAAAGAGATCGTGAATAGGAACCTCAATGGACCGGATGTGGTAGATGCATTCAACAACGATTTTAAGTGAGCAGTAAGAAACACGACACTTCGTACAAATCATATCGCACCATCTCTCTATTTCTATTTCTTTATTCTTCATTCTCAAATCTTTCTTTTTTTTTCTTTTTCATTTTCTTTTTTTTTCTTTTTCACTTTCTTTATCGATATCTAATACCTTTCTTTCTTCTCTATATAACTACTACTAATCTCTCTATTTTTTTTTCTAAATACTAAAATGTTGATTTTATCGGATTGTGCGTAGATTGATCGGTATGTAAACCGTGTGTGCATACGAGATTACATTTATTAATAAAAATATTAATACACAAAATAATATAATATAATAAATTAATGTAAAATTGATTAAAATGTTATATTAGTTGTGTAATTTTCTTTGTACTTTTATTTAGTGAGTTCACAGAGATTATAAAAATGTTGTATTAGTTCATAAAAGAAAGACGATAATTGGCTTTGTAAATTGTAACAATCATCATCGGTTTCAGGAATAGATAAAAGTTTCGTACAAAGAGTCGAGTTTATAAGCACTCGACTAAGAATTGTCAAGAGGTATCCTGCTACGCCTATGCATATATATGTAGCCTACATACACGTATGTAGAAAATGTATGAGTAGTCCCGGTTCATACCGAATAACAGGGGAGAAAACGTTTGCCGCCCTTTGCGATTGAAGCCCTTCTCTTCTTCTTTCCCTAGTCGAGGGAAAGTTTCAAGCGTACGCATGTAGGACTCGCAAAGCGTGCAAAGCTTGCAAAGCGTGCCACAGAATCACGCGAGCTTTTCTCTTTTTCTCTTTTCTTTTTTTTCTATTTTTTTTTATATACGCGAAAAATGACTGCATGTCAATTTGCATTCGTTCTTCGTAGAAAAATCCTCTTCTTTCATTTATGCAAAAAAAAAAAATAATAATAAAAACTAAAAAATATCTATATAAGAATGTTTGCAAAAGAAAACAGAAAATGTGTACGTATTTTTGTATAATCGTGGCAAACGAGATAAAAAATGATGTGTTTAATCTTATAGGGAAAAGAAAAAAAAACCAAACATAAGTGTACGTGTGGTATGTGCGTTTGCGTATGTAGAAACTAAAAAAGAAAGAGGAAGAGGTAAACTAATGCCTATGTGTATGGATACACGTAGATGGGAGTGGAAGGAAGAAGATGGGGTGGGGAGGGATGAAAAAAAGCAATAGTAATTCGCGATTGAATTTTTCATTCGTATATGATAGGTTATGTTTTAGTGGTGGCTCTTGAAGTCCATCATTTTTCCACTGGCAACTACTACCACACAACACATCGCGTATTCTCAAAGTTTCATATGGGATTTTTAGAATGGCAGTGATAGTATTGAATATAATGCATTATGGGTCTCTCTCTCTCTCTCTCTCTCTCGTAAAACCCTCGAACGGCGTTATTACCTACGTCGATGCGCGAAAGCTCGCTTCGTCGATTAGGTTTCATGCGAGAAAGTACTGACATTAAATCCTACACCACCCTCTTTTTCTTTTTCTTTTTCTTTTTTCTTTTTGTCATCCCGTATTCCCTGAATAGAATGAGAAAGACCAAGAGAGAGAGAGAGAGAGAGAGAGAGAAACGAAATGTAAAATTTTGCTACTACCTTTACGTGACAATAAAGAGTGGGTGGGGTCAAGGAAAAAACGAAACGAATGAATGAATTTTTTAAAGATTTAACGCACGAGTGAACAATGCGAAAGATCTTATACCAATCGATTCTCATTTAAATTGTTTTATTTAATTTCTTTTTTTTATTTGTACTATTATCCGATATTTACGAAAGATTCGTTGATTTTTGTTTTATTTTTATTTGCATGAGTTTTGTGATTTTGGTTTGGCTCGCGATTTAAAAAAAAAAAAAAAAAAACAAAGTCGAAGCAAAAGTTTCTGACCGTCGGCGGTTACCTCTAAGGGTGAAAAAAGGGGTTGTGGGTCGTAAAAGACACGAAGGAACCGGGGGTGTGGTAACGAAAAACTACAAGAATTGTCAATGCGCTTTTACCTTCGCTGAAATTATACTCCGCTATCTAGTTAATTATAGGATTAAGTTATATTCCTCGACAACTTTTCTATCAGTTTCAACTTCCCTTTTTTTCTTCGATTTATAACGTAAAAATTACGATTAATTCTAAAGTTGTTAACTTGCCCCTCTATATTTAACAAATTTTTTCCAATATTTCCTTTATCATAAAAAATATTTAATTGAATTATTTATTAATCAATTGATAGATTTTGTATTAAATATATTATTCAATAATATAAATTGTTGAAGAATAAAATTAAAAAAAAAACACAATCCCAACATTTGATTTAAGTGCATTAAAGAAACTTTTACAATAAAAAAATGAGAGTAAAAAATAATTGAAAAATGATAAAGTAAGAACAGGTGAAATTAGAATAATTACTATGACATCATCGTATATCCTAAAAAAAAAAAAAAACAAAAAACACGATCGACCATATCGTTTTCCGGACCATCAGGTGTGTTTGGATAACGTAGGCGTTACTGAAGCATGGGAATTTTCTGACATGTGTTACCAGTCATATCGATACGTGTTATCGATGTCATTCTCTTTCTCTGTTTCTCAACATTACCTAAGTGTACACACACACACACACACACACGTATGTGTGTATCCATAAGTTAGGGTGCGAGACGCGTTTATTCGTCATCTGCGAGTTTCGCTCAATTCTACCCCTACCACTCCTTTCAATCATCAATTCCATTTTCAACACGGTGATCAAACAATGTGATGCATACTTTATGATGATGATTGATATTTTTTCTATTCTTCATTTTCATTCATTCAAAAATTTTTCCTCAATGGGTTTATTGTTTGATGCTTTTAGGTTTTTCAATGGTTAGGATACACTAATAGTGACAAATGCATTCTTCTTGTTCGGGTTTTTCTAAATTTAGGAACATCTGGAAATGGTTTTTTTTTTCTATATGGTAGTTCTGTGTCAGATTTCTTAGCATATTGTTCCTTTCATTTTGGGAAAAGTGTTACATTTTTTTCGAGAATAATAAAACTTCTTTTCTATAATCCTTTAGAAAAAAAAAAGATTAATTTTATTATATGAAATTTTCGTTGAAGTATTATAAAAAAACTTGTATAAATTGATATTTCATTTGAAATAAACAATAATATTAATAATTGATATTAAAAATAAAATAAAATTAATTGAACAATAGTAAAATGATTGTTGTTATTAATAATAGCGTAGGTAATTTAAAGAAATCTCATCAACTAACGGAGATTCACGAGCAACTGACGGACTATAATGATCAGTGATGCATAGCAACCTGTTAGCTCACCACCCACACCCTGATTCCCTTCGCATCGCGGAAACAATTTCACCATCTGTCATCATTTTCTCATGGAAGTGTACACCACCGTCGGAGGGATGAACTGGGTGAATATCGTTTAAATGTCTGTCCAAAATTTAAATGCCACATGCTTTTTATTTCACACGAGATCACAGGATAATATCCTGTGTCCTGAGAAACTCAATAGAAAAATGTTGAATGAAATAGTTCATATTTAAAAATACCAAAATGATAAACAATTAATTTATGCGTAATCATTATTTTAATTAATCTCAAATCTAAAAATATGTAACAAAAAGTATTGTAAATATATGATTTAATATTCAAATTATTTATATTGTCGAATAAATTATAAAATAGAATTTATATAATTTTTTTTTAACCAAGATTATTATGATTATACGAACACGTGTGAAATTATTACAAGTAATAAATCACATTTTTTTCATTTTCACTTTTGTTTGAAGAAATTCATAAAAGGTTGAATTGAGAGACACATAATAAAAAATATATTCTGATCAAAAAGATACTATGAAAAAGGAAAAATATTCAAAGGAATAATAAATACTGTCGTGCATACTTGTTTTTTATACTTTTTATGTTCAAATTGGGTATTAGTTTCTGTACGACATAGTGAGAACATGCTGAACATGCTAAAAATAGAACAGGTATAAAGCCGTCGATTTCTGTTGGTAGGTTAGCTCGTACGGTCAAATCATTTCCAAACGAAAAGAAGAAAAAAGGATAGCGAATAAGAAAAAAAAGAGAAGAGAAGAAAAGAAAAGAAAAGAAAAAAAAGAGACAAAATTATTTTAAGATACACTTTTGAATACTACGAATACTTAGCAACCCTTTACTTTCGGAATTTTCCATACCTTTCCACAAAAGACATGACACAATAGAAGAAAAAAAAGCCCTAAATGTTCATTGTTCCTCAACCTTTTCAATGCTTACGTGTTATATATATTTATAATGTTATAAAAATATCCCGGATTAAAAACTTTGGATAACTTTCTAAAATAGAATGTGAAAGTAGAAATTTAACATATTCCGTTATTGTACAAATTTTGTGACATCAGTTGTAAAAAATTATAAGTTTATCAATAGGAATCATATGAGATTCATGGCACATTCATATGTTTGAAAAAATATTTAGAGTCTTTTGTTGTTAAAAAAATGGATTTACTGCAACTTCGTTCGTTATAACAAGTACGCGAAAAAGGACAGTAAACAATATTAAATATTAGTGACAATTAGCACTAAAACGAATAATATTATTTATTTCGATAAAACGAAATAAACAATTCAAGATTTTTTATAAGAGAAAGAGTTAAAAAAAATATAAATAATATCTTACTAGAGGATGTTGATGGTAACTTTGGTTGACCGACAGGAATGTGAACTTGATCGGGATTCTGCATATTATTTAGTCTTCCTGTCTTGTAAACTGTGTCTTGATTTTGTTAAGGTTCACACATAAAAATATATGAAAACTTAATCACAATAATTTCCGTCCAAATGTGTCATAACATAACAAGACACTTCAGTTTGTTTGTTTGTTTCACTATACAGAATACCGGAGTATTGTTGTTTCGAAAAATCCTTAATCACGAGGTTGATGCGAAAACATACAAATGACAACTATCGAAAAACATATTTAGTATTATTTCGAATATTTCCGATTATAAACTATGAAGATTTAGAATTAAGAACCGGGGGTGCCGAATGTAAAAAAGAAAATATACAAACGGAGGTGAATAATAGGACTTACATCTAACAAGCGACAAGCACTGACTGAAGATCAAGCAAGAAAGGACTTTTGGATGCCATCTATCGTCTCGGGCACGTTTTCAAAGTCCTATAGTAGCGGGTAAAATGTTCATTGGTCGAGAACTATCCCTACCCTAGAATAAGGGCGTTCCTTTTCATAGGACTCCGACTGCTTCCTTCCCTTTAGTTACAGGGGTTGTATAAAATCCCGTGCATGTTCGAGGAGGAGTGGAGGAAGTAGTAGTACTTTTGTACAAAATACTAAGGACTTTCACCTCATTGGTTGAAAGCTAAGCTCGGATTAATCGGGAGACACCGTGATTCCTACACCCCGTTCATTTTCTCTCTCTTATTTTGTTTTTTTATTTTTTATTTAACATCTAGGAAGTGTCATATTCAGATGTTTATATATTTGTTTCTTTAGAACAATATCTAATTATTTAATTAGTAAAGAAGTTGGAGAAAGGTAACAAAATCAGAACATGTTTGTTTTGATCTTATTGAACGTTTAGTCCTTTTATTAGGACTTCTTCAGCAACTATACAATACAAAATTACATTATTATTATTATTATTATTATTATTATTATTGTTATTATTATTATTAATTGGCATTGGGAATTGGAAAGTTCATTGCCGTAAATACTAAATTCTGTCAGTGTTCCCATACAAAATTAAATAACCTCAAAAATACATAATTCTTCGAAACGCTAAATAAATAATATACATATATTTTTGTAACATACGTTCGTATCTAATTTTTATCTACCCGATCTATCTGATTTTCTTTCTTTCTTTCTTGAATGAATGAAGAATATAAACAGAATAAAAAGCAGATGCTCCTTCTGACTCCCTGACTCCATCTTGAATTATCTCATACCTACTTCTGGACCCCTCCTCTACATTCGAACCCCTCAACCTGTGTGTACACGTGTTTATTTGTGTATGTGTGTGTGTATGTGCGAGAAAGAGAAATAGGAGGTACGGAAAACAGGGGGTGAGTATGGCACGAATTACGCGAAGAATCCGTCATAATAACTGCGAGTAATATCATGGAGAGATTGGATCTCTCGACAAGTTACACGTTCATCTATCTACCCTCTTTACTATTTTACGAATCTGATGATATCATCATCGTGTTTATTCGTATTATACTTCTTTTATATGATATCTAACAATACAAATATTATAATAAATATGAATTTTACATTTTAAATATTTAGCGTTAGAAATAGACAAACCAGAAACTCTGATACAACCGGAAATAAATCTTTTCTTTCTTGAAGAGGATTTCCGTTCTATTTGCCTTTTAACCCCTTTTATTCTAAAGAGAAACGAACAAAGGTTCGTGCTTCTGTATTCGTATTTTACCTTTTAACGCAACATACTCGTCTTCTTAGCTACCTAGACAAATTTTCTAGACGGTATTGGCGCCAATTCAGATTAAATTCAATTGTGTTCAGAAAGGCAAAAGAAAGACATTTTTCTACAGTTATATTTTTCTAAGCCCACTGAAAATCTTATGCAGTTTCTACTTCTTGGTAGTAATCCTCTAACTTGTATCTTCAAGGGGCTTCCGATCTTGATTGTGAAGTAAAAGTAGGATTAGTAGAAGGACTTGTGGTATTTTCACAAACCTGAACTATAATTAAAAGTAGAATTCATTGAAAACGACTTTTTCTATTTTCTTAGAAATTGACCATTGAGATAACATTTCGACTTTTCTTGGTCAAACTTTTCATCGAATAGAAATATTTGTTTTTTTTTTACATATGTACCGTTAATTATTACAATTGACTACTGTCAAGAAATATTAAATATGACAAACAGTTATAAATATGTCTGTAATAAAAACTTATGTTAAGTATTTCTTACCAACATTTAAATTATTCTAAATTTCAATAATACTATATTTCATATGAATGCTACTAGGGATTAAACTTGAGACCCTTTTTTTTTAAAATCCTATGGAATTGTCATCAATTTTAATGACATTATTTTCTTAGATACCGAACTCAAGTAGATACAATAATGCGAACTTCCGTTTGGAATCTTAGATTGTTAGATATTTCAGTATTAATAGAGATGTATCTTGTGAAACGTGTTGAGCCCTTAGGATTTTGCGTTTACATCCGATGGTAGGCTGTCGCCGCCGCTGCCGCTGCCGCCGCCGCCATTGAGAATCAAGGATCGACCCTAAACTTTTTTTGAATGCTCGGTCGTGCGTGCATTCGTTCGTCCCTTCCTTCGTCCCTTCCTTCGTCCCTTCCTTCCTTCGTTCGTTTCTTAGCTCGTACAGTTTTGGCTTTGGTGCAAATGCACTGAGAGTTAGAATGAGAAGAGGGAAAGATTATCCATGTAACTGTCCCTAAAAGATATTTTCCTAAAAGATAGATACGTTTCCATGTATTCGTAATCTATCGTGTATAGAAATCCCTATATCCGTACACGTATACCACACATATAAAATACATATGTGTATTATGTATTTGTATAAAATGGAGGGAGAATAAGACGCAGAATAAGAGATTCGAGTCGCTTTGTCAAAAAGGCAAAACGTGTGGACTTAAACTGGCAGTAATAGGAGCGGAATAAAAATACAATTGTCTAGGGGAAAAATACAGTATCCACTAGCAGATTTGTCTAGCCGTCGGATAGAAATGAGAACTTTCTTCTATAAGTTAGATTTATCTAAAGGATCATTCCTCTCCCAATGAGTCTATCAGTTTGGTTATTCTCAGTGATGTTGTTTTAGGATGATAGAAAAATTTTATTCTACTTTTTGTTATATTCTTTCAACAATTTGATATTTTGTTATTTGTTGAAAACTATTTGATTATGACTTTTCTAACAACTGGATCGATTACTGTACTTAGAAAAAATATACTTTAGTATAAAATTTGGAAAATGTAAAAAAGCATGCGAATTTTTTAACAATTTGATAATAAAATAATCCAATTTTTATTTGATATTATAAATTCTAAGTCGTGTTGTAGAATGTTATAAAACATGATGAAAAATAGATAAGATAGAGAAATACGTGAAAGTTCTATTTTATAATAAAATATTCTTGGAAGAGAGGACTTAGGAGAGAGAGAGAGAGAGAGAGAGAGAAAGAATGGCAATGGGACATTCGACACAAGATAAAAATACTGAGATATGGTGCCAAGAATAGGGTCATTTCATGAAGAAAAAAAAAAAGAAAATAGTACAAAGCAAAATTGTGTAAAAGCTTAGAAATCGGGTCAGAAAAATCGTGGATTAGTAATTCGGGGTTTATCAAGGAGAATTTGTGAATTCATTGAATTGATATTCTTAAATAGTTTGCAGTAGTTTAGTGTTGACAGTAAGGTAAAAATAGAAAAGCAAAGTAAGAGAAAAAGAGTGAGAGAGAGAGAGAGAGAGAGTGAGCGGAAGAACTAAAAAGCAAGAGGAGAAAGCATTAGGGTTCCCTGACCAAAATTTAAATCCAGAAATTACGAGGAGCGCTGGTTCCTACCTGAAAAAGAAAGAAGTTTCTCTATAAGCAAAGGTAGATCTATAGTGGTAAGAAAACTTCTTAGAATGCCGCTATCTCTGACCATCATCCCTTTTCGTAGTATTCGTTTCTCGGCTTTTCACTACACCTTGTTTAGACTAATCCGACTATAATAGTTCTTTCTCTTTCATCAATTCCTCTTTGTTTTACTGCTATTCTATTTAACGATTTTTTTTTTTATATCTTTTCTATGATTTCATTCATAGAATGAATAAAGTACAAACTTTAAAATCATTCCCCTGTATCCATAGAATTGGAGTTATTCTTCGAATGCAAATATCACAGGTGTCTCTTTTTTTTTTTTCTTCTTGTAATTAAAACAAAAAATATATGAAGAATTAACGTACGTTATTTCATAATTTGTTGATAAAAATTTATTGATTTGTTTATTTAATTTTTACTTAGCGACGGTGTAAAATCTTTTAATTATTATTCTTTTCGTTTGTTTTTTTAAATAAAAAATAAATCGGTAAAATGAATTTTTAGAAAAATATGATCGTCACTTTTTCGATACATTTATTCACAGAAATATTAATTTAGAATGTAAGTTGTAAACTAGTCGAAGTAATCCTATAAAAATAGGGTAGACAGGTCAAGTACTAAAGAATTATGAATTGCACTAATGGGGATTGAAGCCATAACACGAGATTTAGAAAGAAACTGAGATCTAAAGAAAGTATTCGTGTTAATGGAGGATAATCTTTCGTGAAGGTTTTTCCAGAATTGACTCTGTTTCTTTCTGTTTCCCAATTTTTTTTTCCACCTGCTTATTTTTCTTTTCCTTTTATTAAGTATTTCTTTCTTCTCTCGGAAGGTTTTTTCAAACAAAAAAGAAAATAATACTGCTCTTAACAAAAGATTTCCAAGTTATAATTTCAAAGTTTATAATTCAATTGTCAACTTTATTATGAATCCAAAAAAGATTTGTCTACGTATAAAAGGTTTTTACTTTAATTTGAGGTTTATTTTTCCATTTTTTATCTGTACTTAATTGTCCAGAAAATACATAAATAAAAACGGATTGACAAAATTCAAATAATAAAATTAAATATAATATATTTTAAAAGATGTTATCCGCGAAATCCACTACAGTGGCGTGTAGTATCTGAAATGTTAAAGAAAATCTTCAATTGTCAAATTGTTTTATAAAAACGAAAAAAAAATAAAAAAGTTGTTTTGAAACGATTCACATGTTGGAACGTCAATCGAGTGAAAAAAAGAAGATAGACAAGCAGAAAGAAAGA
Organism: Polistes dominula; assembly: GCF_049000335.1. Classification (NCBI taxonomy): domain Eukaryota; kingdom Metazoa; phylum Arthropoda; class Insecta; order Hymenoptera; family Vespidae; genus Polistes; species Polistes dominula. The sequence continues at coordinate 5,991,780 of NW_028300916.1, read as the reverse complement.
AAGAAAGAAAGAAAGAAAGAAAGAAAGAGAGATCTACCTGCGATATAGTCGAATCTCTTCTCATGGCGCTTCCGGAAACTCTTTGTTTGATCGCGGCCCAGGGTATTGAATGACGCGCGTTTCAAACTAAAGAAGCACTTCGTCAAAAGGCGATTCGGCTCACGGCGAGGAAACGCGAATAAAAAGAGGGCGGATAGTGCACAAGCAACTACCAAACGAAAGAGAGAGAGAGAGAGAGAGAGAGAGAGAGAGAGAGGGGGGGGGTGGGAGGCTTCGCAGCGAAGAAATTCGAGAAGCTGAAGAGGCAAAATGAGAGCTCGGTGCGGGCCTTTCGTCGTCGTCGTCGACGTGCGCAACGAATAAAATACACAACACACGCACGTGCGTGTGCGTTGCGTGTGCGTATTCGTGTGGGTCTATATACATAGCATACAATCAAATTGTGTAAGTGAGGTAGAAATGTTTGACAAAGAATCGACCGTCAGGCACTGTCAGTAACGACGTAGGGACTCGAGTTACGTCACTGGTTGGCCCCGTTGTGCTTTTTCAGGACAGCCATTCAGAAGGTTTGCTTGCTCACAGTCAGTCGTCAGTTAGAGTAAAGCGAGACTTTTGGTAGGAGGTGAAAGATTTCTTTACATTCATAGTAAGAGAAGAAGAAGAAGAAGACTATGATGAAGACATCTTTTAACTGGCCCTTCCTCGTCGAGTGGGAGTGGCCAGAATTTTCAAGATGAGCTTCTCTTTTCTCTCTCTTTTTTCTTATGTCCTTTTTTTTATTACTCCATCTTTATTTCTGTCTTCTTTTCTCTATCTCAAATTTGAGATATAGGAATAAATTCCTTTTTTATTTAAATTGGATATCTTTCGTTTGTTTTTTTTTTCTTTTTTAAAATTTTTGCACTGTCGCCGGCGAAATTCACGCTGGAGAAAAATAAGTCAGGCGTACGTGACAGCCGCTGACAAATTGTTAAGTTATTATTTGTTGATCGGATGAAAGAAAAAGGGAATGATATTAGAACGTTCTTGTAGGAAATGTTATTTTTTATTGTTCGAGGGAAAGAATGTTTCAAGATACAAAGTGGATTTAGGAGAGAGTTATATTTTTTTTCGAAAGTATGTATTATAAAACTTTTAGATGAAATCTTAGATAGATTTGTTAAATTGTAAAAAAAGGTAAGAAATATAATCCTTACGTCTATATAACTCGGTCTCTTAACCCTTTTGAATGCACTTTTTTCGAACACACTTTCCAGGAGCCATTTGTTTTTTATTGTATAGCCAGTTTTACAATGCCAAAGTTTATACAAGAAAGTCTTATTTCGACGAATACTTTACTCAAAATAACTGACAATAGTTTAGTATGATTGCACACACGGTATGCAAGTGAGTAAGTCTCGAATTGGTTAATAAATATTTATTAAGTAATTAATAATCTTATCAAAAGTTGATAAGGGTTAAATTATAAAATAAAAAAATTGCAAACAATCATATTCCTTAAGTAGAACGAAGAAAATTTGTGATTTTCTATAGAATGGTCGTAAGATCCTTGGAAGATTCCCACCAAAAGAAGGTACACGTTTCTAAGGTAATAACGAAGCTAGGGTTTGTTCCTGGTTACATACTCGACGTAAACGTGAATGCGTAATCGGAGTCCGGATGTTCCCGCCCAGGATGGACGGATGGATGGATTTTGAAACGTCTTGCAAGGCAAAGACTCCTGAGGAGTCTTTTTATTCAACGCAACCCCCGAAGAAGGTGCAACGTCTCTGATTTCTGATCCACGAGACGCTTAGCATCAGCTAGCTGGTGCAGTTAAAAACTACTACTACTACTACTACTACTACTTGTCACTCTGGTGTACGCCCACTTTATTCTTTAATAACAAAAAAATAATATGAGAGAATCCTCGTCTAACGTGAATTCCTACTCGAAGAGTTCGTTATGTTCACTTCTTTTTTTATTTCTTTTTTTTCTTCAAGACCACCGGCTCCTACCATCTTTTTCTATCTCATTTCAATAACACTGAACTTCCTGTCGACTAAGGAACATTTAACGTTCGTAGACGTTAACCGTTTTTCTTCTTGAAAAATATTCCATAAACATCGTTCCCATAGATAATCTTTAAAAAAAAAAAAAATAATAATAATAGAAAATAATGTCATTTTGTTGGTCAATCAATGTTGGATTTTTGGTTTGTTGGTTAAACATGATTTCGAAGATATTAAATTATAGATTTTTAATGGACTCGAAAATTTCTACTTGTGCAGAAGCTTCCCATGGCGAATTACGTTATCCGATCACGTGAGAGCCATAACTTCACATATGGTTCTTTTTCAGTGAATTCGATCATACCATAAGTCCTATCTGTCTATCGACCAGGTAGATGAATTATATAGGGTGAAGGATAAATTAGAATCCTTTTAATCAAAAGTCATGAATAAAATTTCTTAAAATAATGTTAAAATGTATTATTTCACGACATTGTTTTGTAATACGAAGTAATTAATTGATAAACATGTTATTCAAGGATAATATTATATTGTAACAAACGTCTATCCTATTATTTCCATTTAAGAATAAAAAACATATAAAAATACGTTCACTTTTGAAATATCTTTTTTGACAAAGAAAATAGAATGTGAAAATATGTTGTAATGAAATGTAATAAATTGATACACCCTGTATATAAGGATAATATAAAATTTAGGTAGAAATTGGAGCTACGAGTATGTACTAGTACTGCTACTACTACTACTATTATTTTCAATGTCGATTATCGAACGAAACACGACCATATGTTCAAGTTTTCCCACAATGCTTGTACTCCTTGTACTCTGTTATACCGAGATAGAACCTGGAGTCCAGTTTGAATGCAACAGGTAGTCGCTACGTCATTCTTCTAATCACCGGGACGCAAACTTCTCATCGCACGCACGATCGTTCGTTCTAACGTTAAACTAATTGCCTTACTATACCTTACTATACATGTCATCGATTAAGTGGCTGATGACGTGGGAGATTCTACATCCGATTCTAATCATCTTTTGATCGATCACTAATATGAGATTTTACAAAATCATTGTTTTATAACAATAAGACAAATATTACTTTTACAATAATCAAATATTTTCAAACGTAATAAAATAAACGAGACAGATGAGATACAATATTCGTAATGTAATTTACGTTAACAAAAAAATTAAAAAAAAGTAATTTGACTAAAAAAATACAAAAAAAAAAAAAAAAAGAAGAAAATATAAGAAATTCCGATAGAAGTAATATGATATTGTATTTTTATCAAATCATACATCGAGTATAATTTTGTAAATTATTGTTATTATAGTGTGTTTTTTGTATTTGAAGAGGATTCTTTTCAATGTATTTCTTTTCAATTTGTAATAGTCCGAAACTTCGTATTCTTTGTTTATTAGATTTTATTGTTTTCACAAGATATAGTTCAAGGATATTATATGGCATTATGATACCTGTTTATTCTTACTACCCATATGGATTTGAAAACAATTCAAATATTGGATTTTTGGTAGATTGTGGCCCTTCTATAGTTTCGTGTTCCTAAAACAATAAACCAAGAATTACGAATAGAAATTTAAAATAAAATTTGGTGGAATATTTCACACATTTGTTTCAAGATTTCAATAAATTTCAATACCCGTTTTAGTCCTTAGATTTTTTTGTAGATTATTTGTTTTTATTTTGTTATTTTTTCAAAGAATTTGAACATATGGATACCCAATAAAATAATCAAATAAGATTATTTTAACCCTTTTATTGGGGGCACGAAACCCCCTGTGAAGTGAATACCTGTGTGAAGAAGAACCGTAAGAATTTGACGAATTTACAAAGGCTTAGGAAAATGCTCATAAAAACTAAACTAAAAATAATATTTCAGAAATTCAAAATGCAGCGTATTGTGGAAGAAAGGGAAAATAATCTCATGTTAAAAACACTTCGATACTTATTAAATATTATAGAAAAAACAGCGATATAAACTATGATAAAAAACATGAAGTCGAGTTAATCTTATGCAAACACCATTTACACCTATTATCGCTTGATAAATAAGACTGAAAGAAAGATTTTAATCTCGCCGTGCCGATGCATGATGTGATATGGCACGTGGGCTATTGGATAACTATTGTAAAACATATTGGGATTAGGGTCCTAAGAAACTATCCCGTGTCGAGTTTCTACCTTATCGCTCTAGCCAGTGTTTCAGCACCAAAAAGCAGAAAACATAACAAACATTTATAATAAATAATATTTTTTTAACCATTTATAACGTTTTATAAAGTTATTTTGAAACACAAAATTAATAATAGACGCTAAACGCTTGCGCAACGATATATCGTCGTTGGCACTTTTTGCAAGTGCATCGAATGACGATAAAAGATTGAAATTTTAAAAAGATTTCTCAAAGGACTAGAGTTTTGTAAAATTTGTTATACATTTTCGTTTAGTATTTCTTACAAAATATCATTTTCTATCGATTGTTGGTCGAAAGGTAAGCCGGAAATACGAAAGTGTAAGAGGGTTAAAACGGGAAATCAGGGTATTTAGAAATAAAAGGTCGTTGGAAAGGGTTAAGATCATGATAACTATTGGCTTAAGGGAAAGTTTTGAAAAAAGAAATAAACACAGGTACACACATTTCACGTTTCTTATTCTTTTCGAAAGAAAAAAAGGATTAGCTTGTAGTTGTATGAATCGATAGATGGTTCAATTGAAATTCTTATGTGTTTGAGTAAGAAAAAGATTTTAATGTCAATTACAAAATTCTATTTGGAAATACGAGAAATAAAATAATTGTATTGATTTAAAAAACAAATTGTATTCGATGAATAAACAAATATTTTGTGCTATCAACACACACACACTCACACAATCCGCGCATACGGTTTTTCCAATAAATATTATAATCATTCTCACAATCAGTCACTAATACTAAAAACAAATACACAATATAATATAAGGATAAAAAAATTAAAAAAAAAAAAAAAACTATGCATAGATCGAACACGATTATTATTGTTATAATAAAATATGTATCAGAACTTTTGGGAAATAATATTAGATCGTTGGACTCTTTTATGACAAAATGATTCACGTTTATGAGATCCATCAAAGAAGTATGAATCTCGACCTAGAAAATAAAAGAAAAAAGAAAAGGGAAGAAAAAGGTAAAAGAAAAGGAGATAGAAAATTTTGTATGGAAGAAAATAAAAAGGGCGTCGGAGCACGTGTTACTTGTATGGGAAGATTCACACGAGGATGAGAATAGCTACCGAATGCCTGTTAATCAAATCATTTACTCCTAAAGTTTAGTACGTAGTAGTATATTGTAGGTATACATATAAACACACACACACACGCGCGTACTTTCTTTCTCTTTCTTTCTCATGCACACAAATAATTCTAAGCATCGTCACTATGTCGATCTATTTACCCCTGGCGTGCACGACATTTCGCAGTTGTGTCAATGCAACACCCCGTTGAGAATTCCATTATCGGTCCGACAATTTATACCCTCCCTCTCCCTGTTCACCTTATCTTCCCCACTTCTTCTTCTTCGACTAAAAAAATGGGAGGAAAAGTAGCAGCAAAAGTGACCGAAAAAAGACGACGACGACGTGTTATTTTCCTTTCGAAGAAAAACGAAAACGAAAACTAAAACGAAAACGAAATCGAAATCGAAAAGGATATCGGTTTCGTTCAAACTCCATTTTATACAGGTAATGCATGTTCTTTATAAGAAAGAAGAATGTCTTTTCCATATGGATATGGATTATATTTGATTAATGGTACCTTCGTATCTTTTATATATTTTAGATAGCAGAGGCAGAAACTTTTTCTCGTGAATATCAAATTTCTATGGCGATGTAGATAAAATGATTTTTTTAATCTTTTATTTTTTTTATCTCTTTTATTTCTTTTATTTTTCCATTTTATTTTATTCATTATCACGTTGACTGCGTATTAGTTTCATTTTTAATTTTTTTTTTTTTATACAAAATAATGAGTCAGATATTTTAAACAAATTAAGAAAAATTATTATTATTAATGTTATTAAAATATTTAATATCGTTTATGGTCTTTTATGCAAAAAAACGTTTGGTCTTGAAATATTTTTACTTAAACATTTTATTTGCGGAATTTCGTAGGACGTTTTATAAAAATTGCCAGAATAGAGATAATGTCTTGTCTGGTGACGATAGAATCGTTAGAATGAGAGAGAGAGAGAGAGAGAGAGAGAGAGGGTAAAAAAGGGTCGATTGGTGCTCGATCACCACGCCTTCCAAAGACCGCCTACACTTTAATATCCCGCATGCGTGTTAAACAATGCACCACCCAGAAGTGTCGACAGATTTTTTGAAAAAGTCTCTCAGGTGTTCGTCATAGAGTACATAAAGTCTGTTTTACAGTCACTGTTAATAACAATTTTATCATGTTTGTATAGTACAATAAAAATGTATACATATAACAAAATTAAATGAAATATTTTCACGAATAAATAACGGGGAATGAAATTATTTGACAATTTATTATTGCAAACGAATGCAATAAAAATCCTCGCAAGGAAATAATGGTAAAGAAATTTATGTGAAAAAATGGATTTGTTACGAAATCATAGTACTTGAAAAACTAAGAATTCGTAATAGATGCTTGACGAAAGAAAATCCTTCTGGAGGATGAAAAATTGGCATTTGCGAAAGTAGCCGACAATGGCACAGCAGGAGTCTGCGTTATAAATATTTGTCTCGCGAAGCGGGCCCTCTTGAGGGTGTCGACAAGTGTGCGAGGGGTTGTTTAAGGTTCTAGTAAGACGAAGGACTTGCTTTTGCTAAAATATAATGGCAGGGTGAATGAACGACACGCACGTGTTTATACGGAAGGACTTCGTTGGTCCTTTGCGCAAAGAGAAAAGTACCCTTTGGTACTTGAGAAAGAAAAAGGGAAGACAAAAAAAAAGACGTACACCTTAAACAACATTAAGCCCGCATATCTTTACATGCTTTCAAAAGTTGTGGGAAAATATTTTTACGTTCCTTCAAAAAGTTTTGCTTTTTATTTCCTTTTTTTATATTTTTCAATTATTTCAATAGAAATTGAATTATTTTATCCCATGTAACCCGAGTGCATTCCGAGTGCAACAACTCTGTGACATTTTTGCGTTGGAAAATTTTATCGTTACCATCGCCTTAGAAGATTCACTTCGAAAATTGTATCGCAACTAAAGGAAAAGGGAAAATTTATGCAAGCTTTGTACTTAAAGTATGACGCCGATCTCTCTCTCTCCCTCTCTCACTTTCTCGAGGATTAATACCTCAAGCTAAGGCTCTCAACGCAAAGGGCTAAAAGGGCGCTTCTCTCCCTTTTCACCAGTGAGAGGAATTGAACGTCTCCATATTCAACATTGATAATGGTAGTTCCTTTTCGATGGCAAGGACAAATCACTTAACACGATTTCCTCTACCTTTACCTCTTTTCTTTCTTTCTCTCTCTCTCTCTCTCTCTCTCTCTCTCTCTCTCTTTTCTTCATCTTTTTTCAAAATGACAAATTATTTTACATTATCCTAAGTGATCGGTTGATAAATGATATGACGACGGATACTCTCAATCCGAAAAAAAACGAATTTAATTAAAACCTCTAAACAATTTTATTCAAGAAAAAAAATCAAATGGTTTTTTAATCAAATTTTTTATTAAATATAAAAAATCCTAATAATTAAATCCTAAAGAAAAAAGTAAATAAAAATCGTCAGAAAATCATCGAATAAAAATGTCAAATGTTTGATGAAAGAACATTTTTTTTCAAATCAAATCTTTCATCTCGTTCTAATCGAGATAAATCTAACCAATAACGATTCAAATGTTCGATCAATGATTTGTATATAACAAAGTGAACATTTCGAATTGAATAACCCTAACCTATTTGATAGATCGTTGAGAAAATACTAAAAGGGATCCCACACCTACAAATAAGAGAGAGAGAGGGTGAGTGTTTGCTCTGCCGAGATCCCCTTGAACCGGATAACCACTAAACTCATCGAGATATCAGTAGGACTACGAAACTCGTACAAACATCGAAGATCGAGATTCGATTAAGGACAACGACGAAGACGACATTTCCAGTTGGTTTTGTAAACGAAGAGAAGAGAAGAGAAGAGAAGTTTTGTTGGAGTGACGGGGTTGTAGTAGAAAAACTCCATGAAGATGAAGAGAGTGATGAGGGGGTGGAAGAGGAGGGGTGGGGTGGGGTGGGGTGGGTAGTGGATATGGGGCTTTTGAACGGACGACAGCATTCAATGTTTTATCGAGGATCTACGTTGGCTGAATGCCTTTCGAGTAGAGTAAATGCCTTTGTGCTTTTCTTCACGTGAAGTAGTTGTGTAGTAAAAGAAGAAGAAGGAATTGGAAAAAAAAAGAGAAAAAAAAAGAAAAGAGAAAAAAAAGTAAGGGCGTGGGAGGAGATACGAGCGGAGTTGTATACGAATACCGTGACTATTTTTGCTCTCCATGCTTTTTCTCTCCTTCTCTTTCTTATTTAAGATTTGAGAAGGAGAAGGGCACAGGTGGTCTTTCTTTCGTACCTTCACGCACCACCAATTTCTTCCTCATTATCCAACATACGGGGGCGGTCATTTAACGGGGAACCAAACGTCTCTCCTTAGCAAGTCTATTGTATCCCTCTTATGACGCGATCTTTTATTTTTTTTTATTCATTTTAGTAGTTTCTTCCTTCTTCCCTCTTTCCTTTTCTTTCCTTACCTTATATTACCTTTCATTTCTTTTTTTTTTTTTTTTTATGTACGTCTAATTTGCGTGGTTTCAATTTTAAAATGCACCAAAATGTACATAATTTAAATATTTTTCTTTTCGTTTTTTTTTTTTTTTTTTTTTTTATTAAGATAACGAGAGTAATCCTTTCATTATAAGCAAAGTCATAGAAATTGCGCAACGTTTAAATGGTTAGAGTGTCTTACATAAAAGAAGAACCCTCACGTGCAACATGATACGTCAACACGATGCCCTCCGCCTCCTTCACCACCCTAAAATGTTCTTTTCTAAATATGAATGAGAGGAACAAACGCAAAAGACACACGAGTATGCGCATGCTAAGTCACGTGTATCCTCGTGCTTTTGTACTACAACTACTCATCAATCGTTTTCCGTTTTCTTCATCCTTTTCCGGGATAGTTCACACCCTCTCGAACACGCGCGTTTTACCCCGTCCTTTCGATTATTCGGACTGTCACCAAGAACGAAAAGGGGATTAAGATTTCAATTTATTTGCACAATAAGCTTGTGCGACCAAGTCCGAGCATACGTTCCAATACCTAATTCGAGTACCTTCTATTAGTCGCGTGCCCTTATTTACACAAATCTTTCAACAAACTCACCCTTTTTCCTTTAATCTTTGAATCCGAACGCGATCGAAGCGCTTTTTTCATCGAAAATATTTCTTACCATCGACTGATAAAATAGGTGATCTATATAACCGATGTTCTTGCAGACTGGCAGAAAGGGTTGCCTACATTTAGCGTATTTTTTGATTTCTAATACATTACTTGCAAAAATTTATTTACGTTCACTTAAACAATAAATTATATTTTGATTTGTTAGCAAGGAAGACAGATTCAACATTTCTCCATAAATCACAAAGTTGATTTAATTTGAAAAAGTAATGCAAAACCTTTTATGATTAATATTACAAACAACACGATGCTACACCTTTCAGCTCGTTAATCTACATTTTGTCATATGAATTATCATATAAAGTAGATGTTTGCATATACACGTTTCTACCTTTCATTTTTTACCTATCTATCTCTATCTCTCTCTTTCTCTCTTTTCTATTACCATAAAGATATCATTTTACAAGAGCATAGCCGTTAATTGAATTAAAATAAAAAAATTTTTCATTTTTGATTTTCACTTAACAGATAAATACGAGACACGGTTTACTTTATCGTTATTTATGAGAACGTCGTCGACGTTGGTTGTTTTTTTCTGTTTTTTTTTTTTTTTTTTTTTTTTTTCGTTTACGAAGATGGGGCGGGGTTTTCGTGACATTGGAATGTGACCAATAAAATCTGATTTGTTGCGTCTCTTTTTTTTTTTACAACATTTTTGTTCGTATGCTTTTTATCCTTTTTCTTACGTCATCGAAATACCCTGATATTTTATTTATAGGAAAGGAGGTGGTTAAGATGGCATGGCGGTTTTGGTCAGAATTGAACGAAACGAATGATTCTATCGTTTTTAATTAAGAAAATTTCTTATCAGTAACGGATTTAAGGAAAGGTGGTAAATCACCTTTCAGCCAATAATCGTTTCACGGATATGACACGAACATGCGTGGGAGTTGAAATATCCTACTCAAACTCGCAAAGATGCCCTCAAGCTTTGCTAAAGGATAACACCGATTTCAAGGACGTTCACTGCTCTTTATCCGAGATCCAAAAAAATGTCTCCTACGTGTGCTCGTTTACACCTTGCTTTCGTTTTCTTCGACCCTAAAAGGATTTCCGTGATTGTGCTTTGATGTTTTGCGACGATGTCAGAATGATATCTTTTCTCTCTCTCAACGAGATTAATCGATCGTGTCTAATCGGTCATTTCATGATTTTTATTATTTCAATTGCAAGGTTAATTCTTCGATCTGATTTTTAATTTTTATATTGCATTTGAATGAAATTGATCGAGTGGAACGTATATTTTAAAAGAGGATCCTTATTATTCGCTTTAATAATTAAAATGTCTTTTAATGTTCAGATTAAAATGTCATCTTCAAACAGAAAAATGTTATCCAATGTTCTCTGGACAATTTTGTGTTTGTTTGTTTTTTTTTTTTAATTTGCAGTAATTTAACGTTGAGATTGAAAATGTTCCATCTTGGAGTAACAAAAATTTGTCCAACGTTCTTATTAATTTTATGGTTTTTATCATTTTTGAAATTTTACAGTAATGCTGGCGTTATCTGTGTCATTAATCGATCGGTTATGCTTATTTAAAAAAAATGTAAACCTACGTTCGATCTCATTTTCGATTTTTAACTAAACTCGTTCGAAACAGATCGAATATTTTCAGACGATAGCGAATTATAAATAGAATAATTATTATTCCATAAAGTTATGAATCTTTTTATAATTCTATTCGTTCTCAGAAATTGTAAGCATTTCAAGATTGAAAAATTTCCGTCTTTGTTTTTTTTGCCCCGGGCGTTAATCTGTCTGCTTGTTTCGTGAAAAGAAAAATATAAAATACTATTTCACCGACTTGATCTCGATGGCCCTGAAGTCGATCAAATAGAAAACTTGTATTACCAGAACTGATGGTTAAAAAATTTGCAAAGAAAAAAAAAAGAAAAAGATATGTCGTATCAAAAATTATGCAAAAAAAATATATAAGCAGAACGAGTAAAAAACAATTTGCGTAGGATAAACAATATTTCTTATCGATTATAATGATAATTATTGTTATTAAAATAATTACGAGTAATAATTTGCATAAGAAGTCAATGATTTTATATCGAGAAAATAATGAAAAATATTGCAATTAATAAAATAATATAGAAAAATAATTTAAATATGCGTAAAAATTTATTTCGTATAGAAAATGCATGGAAAATATTCTAATTAAAATCATTTTTTAATGTCAACTTGTAATTATAGTATATATCTTTATAATTGCAGACTAATTTAAGATAAAAGTTAAAGATTAATATAAAATATGAATCAGTTTACCTACCTGTTTCTTTCTTTTTTTCTCTTACAAGGGAAGACCCAAGTTGATGGAACACTTTTGAAGCCTTTTTTTCGTGTATTATATAAACCTCGCTAAAAGGTCGATCGAACTTCGGGGCGAATTATAAAGTTGGTATCGTTACGTAGCTAAAAGAGGAACTGTCTCGAAAGGTTGAGGTAATGAGGAAGAAACAACTAATGCGTTTTAAAACGATTCGCAAAGAAAATAATAAAGAAAAAGACAGAATGAATAATAATAATAATAATAATAATAATAATAATAATAATTCTAAGTTCGTTTCTCGTCGATTGAGATACAATGATTCCTTGACGTACACAAGAAGACATCTTACAAAACTAAATTGTGTTGCGTCCAATAATTAATTATTTGATTAATTAATTATATAATTCATTAATAGTTAATTAACTTAACTATTAACTCGAAACTAATTTAACTTAACTATAATAAAACGTAGTAAACGCTGCCGTGACAAGTTGGTAACGTTCGTCGCAGCAGCGGAGCTTTCTTATAAAGAGAAAAAAAGAACAATTAAAAAATTGAATGTGAAGAAAAGAAAAACTAAAAAAAAAACTATATCTACAAACGATATGAATTTGTTTTTTTTTTTTTCAACAAAAGGCTCAGGCTATTGCAACGTACATTTAGTCTACCTCTTCATCGCAGAAGCATTTAACTACGATTTACATTTTTATCTAATATCGAACGTTCTTGAATTTTTCCTTTTTTTTTTTACACATGTTTTGTATTCTCTCAAATTTTGTTTTCTATTATTTTTTTTTTCTTAACACTACAACCACCAAATTAGTGAATATGACATTGTATTTGACAATTAATCTAATCTATGACTGCATATTTCAAATATTTTCATTCATTTTTCTTAGCATTTTCAACCCTTTTTCATGAAAATTATTGGCAGTTGTAATATTAACACGTTAACTGTCACGTAAGTTTGACATGTTTTATCATAGAAGCCACAATTCATAAGATTACAAATAAAACAATATAATTAATGGCAGTCACGAGTGTTACCTACATGGCAGTCAACGTGTGAGAAAACAAAAAAAAAGGAAACAAAAATGTAGAGAAAAATAATAAACATTTTCAAGAAACGTTTCAATGAACCTATATGAAACGAATAATTTTTGTTTATTCATTTGCATTCTGTCTTATGTTAACAGGTGTCAACTAATTAACGCTGATATTTTTATTTAAAAATGTCAGAACAAGTTCGACATTCTTGTAAAAACAGGGACGATACAAATCTAGATTGGAGAATTAAGAGCCAGAATAAAAAAAGAAAATAAATGGAAGGAAGGAAGGAAGGAAGGAACGGAACGGATCGTTTCGATCGGATCGGGCGGCCAGCGAACGATCATCACGAAGGTCACAGACACTCTAAAACATTGGCAAGACGTTAGAAAAGTTCATAGTACTTTTTCTAGTAACGAAAGGACAACTTTCGTTCGTCATTAATTACGCAATCGTTTCGATATAATCTATCGTTGTCGTAGTAATAGCAATAGTAGTTGTTGTTGTCGTTGTTGCTGGTTAACTGTTCATTCGATATCCAACAAATATTTATTAAAATCGTCTTAAATCAAACAATTCTATACTGAGGCAGTTAAGTTGGCAAGAGAAAAGAAAAAGAAAAGAAAAAAAAAGAACAAATAAAGAAGAAGAAGAAGGAGAAGAGAAAAAGTAAAGAAACATAATTAAACATAAGAAATCAGTCGTGTTGCGTAAATCTTTCGTTTGAAAATTCCCGCCAATGGAAGGCACACTTTTTTGCAACAAACTTTAGAGTCTTTTATATAGATATAATATAGGATTATATTAAAAACTTGTAAATGAATGTTTTTTAAATAAATAGGATTAAGGTAGATCATTGAAAAAAAATTTGTGGCTTCCATTGAATGACGGAGAAGATCAACGAAACTTATCGCTTTTATTAATTTGTTTTTTTGTTTTTTTTTGTTTTTTAGGAGACTTCCTAAGACTCTCGATAAATTTGTCGAATGTTCAAAGAGCCAGGAACTTCATGAGTGCTTCGTAGATCAATCTTGGATCGATGGTACCATCAGCCGTGTACCTGACACCTCTGAGCGAACCATCGTCGTGACTGACAACGCCATATTCACCAACTATAAAACCATCGGGCGTTCTTTCCTCAACCCTGTATTTGTGATAATTACGACCTTCCTCAACATAACCAACTTTGTGACCATCCTCGACATCCGACGAATTGGGTGCTTCGGTTATCGTCATTTGTGGACCATAAGCTTTACCATTGCTACCAACGCTAACCGATTCGTCGAGCTCGTAATTTTCTTCCTCAGGTTCACCGGATTGTTCGCGTCTCAATGGCTGACCTTCTGAATCGTAAACTTTGCTCGGTTCACCGTAAATCTTGGCAGGTTGGGAATAGATTTTAGCCGGTTCTGAATAAATTTTGGCCGGTTCCGAATAAACTTTCGACGGTTCGCTATAGATTTTTTCTGGTTCGCCGTAAACTTTGGCCGGTTCGCTATAGATTTTGGCCGGTTCGCTGTAGACTTTGGCGGGCTCGCTGTAAACCTTGGATGGTTCGCCATAGACTTTGGCAGGTTCGCCGTAAACTTTTTCCGGTTCGCCGTATACTTTAGCAGGTTCGCTGTATTGTCTCGAAGATTTGTAAGCTTTCGACGATTGACCGTATTTCGAGGTTGCTCTGTTAAAGTGAGAACCCTCGTAATGTCTTCCAGCTTTTCTACCTTGCGGTAAGATTTGTTCGGAATCGATTTCCATAGGTTCCTCGTGTATCTCGTGTGGTTCCGAATTGTCTTCGGGTAGTTCGTAATTTTCTTCGTCCGTTCCTAAAGTTGTGCTGCTTACGATTGGACGTTGTTTATCGGACGATCCATAGATCGAAGTATGTTTAGTCGTCGTTCTGGGAGTGATGGATCCCTGTTGACGCCAACTGGTTTTCGGGAAACCTTCGTCAACGGAAAATTCGCTTCTATTTGATTCCGAGACGATGTTGGTAAGTTCTTCTGTCACCAAACGAGCTGGTAATGGTGTCATCACAGTCGTAGATGTAGTACTAGTAGTAGTACTAGTCGTAGGTGTTGGTGAAGTAGATCTCTCGGTAACCGGTCGAGAAGTAGTCCTAGAAGTAGACTTCTCTGAATCCTTGTTGGATGTCGTCGAAATGAGAGTAGGTGGCCTTGTGACAACAGGAGCGTCGGAACTATCGTAATGTTCGACTCTAACTTTATAAGGGGTTGCTTCGACCGTCGAAGTTACACTCACACCTATAACCTTTTGCCTGCTAGTTATACCTTTCTGATGATTACTAGCATTGCTGTTATTGCTGGTGATACTGTTGTTAGACCTGGACGATTGATTGTTGTTGGTAACTTTTGGTGAGAAGCTCGTAGCCATGCTCAAATCGTCGATCAACGATGCCAAATTTTCTTGTCCGTTGTCGTTGACATTTTTCTCACGACTGATAGGATAGAAACGAACTATTTCGTCGGGACTACGACCGGAATGTTGAGTTTTCGTCGTTATGCTACTAGTTCGGCCACTGGGATTTCTCGAGATTCGGTAAATCGATGCTTCGTGTTGGGACTCCGAGCTGACGCTGTCTCCCGAAGACGAAGAGGACGATGAAGAAGATGAGGATGATGATGACGACGATGATGAGGATAAAGATGACGTATGACCACCACGACGGAATCCTCGTCGTCTTTGGGGCGCCGGCGCCATAGCACCGTTTATGAAGACCGAAAGAAACTCCGTCCCAGCTAGTATGTCGTTTCTCTTGGCTGGTGCGGCTCGTACCTCCTCCCACACCAGTGCCGCTTGTAGCAGTACCTGAAAGAGGTTGGGCACGTACGTTAGTCAGAGATTCATACTTAACAATTTTATGTTCGTTCGTTCATTCTCGTGTAACTTACATTAGATGACCTAAGGACAAATTTGACCAAGTCTCATGAACAAGAAAATTATTTATCTACCTTCCTTCATATTCTACCTAACACGAGTGAATTATTATTATTACGAGTCTACTTTTTGTTCTTTTGTTACACCTTTTTATTTTTTTTATTCTTTTTTATGGTTCGACCATTTCCAAGGGAGTTATACTTTATCGTTCGTATAAACTCCAAAACGTTGAATATCATTTTTGATATCTTTAGATGACTCGTGTGGGTGTTGTGTGTATATAAATGCGTGATGTCGGAAAAACGACAAGAGAACATCGGTCGAATTTTACAAGAGAGGTGTCTCATTTTAAAATATGATTCTTTTGAATTGTTACATAATTATTTTCTAAGATTAGAAACATTGCGATTTGATTTTACAAAATAATATTTGCATTTTTTTTTCAACAATAATACGATGAGTAATCAAAAACTGTAACTCCTAAATTCAGTGTACTTCGATAAAAAAAATGAAGGATAAATCCAATACTTGAATAAAAAAAAGAACTTTGAAGAGAAATAAATGACATAGAAATAAACAGTTCAATCATCTTTAATTATATTTGTATTCATTGCAATTGATATATAGCGTAATATTTCGACCATGACTTATAAAAGAGAAAGAGAAGCATGAGAATTGGATCCATCGACCAGATCGATTTGAGAAAATCAAAAATAGTGGAACAATCTCTTAAAGGTATTGTATATATTAGCAAACAATGGATTTGAGTTGCGTTATTTCGATGATGAGCGCAAGTGAAAGAGATTAATGTAAATGAGCGTCAGGTGTCAGAATGATTTCGACATCGTCAATCATCTTATAATGGTCGTGGTATGCGACTTTGACCGTGAGAACTTGTTATACTCTTTTATTTTTTTTCTTCTTCTTCTTCTTCTTCTTGCCCGATACTTAATTATTATTCTGCTTTTACTGTGTCTTTCTTTTTTGTTTCATTTTTATTTGAAATACAAGATAGAAGGAAAGTAAGAACGAGGGAGAAAGAAAGAGAAGATACTTTTTAAACGATCCTCGTTTATGGAAATGGCCCAATGGATTTCTTTTTCTTATCAGCAATTGGCGCCAAGATCAAAAAGGATTATTATTGATCTTTGCTCTCTTTCTATGCTCAAAGCCAGTTGAATTTAATAGCATCGAACTTCAGCCACTACTTAAATTCACCGACTCGCATTAGCATGCACCAGGGGCGGAGAGAGAGAGAAAGAGAGAATGATAGGGATGAGAAGATTAAAGTGAGAATAAGAAAAGTGGGCTGTGGGAAAACGAGTAGGTTCGAATAGTTGTTTTGTTGTGGTTGTTGTTCTTCTTCTTCTTCTTTTTCTTTTGCAAAAAATTATATATAAGTATGAAAAATTGATCGTGTAAAGGAACTATCAGGTTCTTTTTATGTGATAGCAAAATTAAGTAATTTATATAAATAGATTTTGTTGTTGTCACCCTTTTGTAACACGCACGTGGCCATCTCTTTTCTCACAATGTAAAAATCTTGACGATTAATTCGGTGGAAGATAATTCATTGTAGTGGGCATCATAAAATAGCTGTTGGTTTGGCCATCATCACGGCTTAGAACTTCTTTCATATCTTCTTTTTTTTTTTTTTTTTTTTTTATATAGCTTATAATAATAAAATATAAAAGCAAAAAAGAGAACCGAAGACCGACACAAAAAATGGGATCATCCCCATTTATAATATTTGCTTCTTTTTTTCTTCTTCTTCTTCTTCTTCTTTGTGAACGTTCTCATACATCAATAATCACTACTTTTTATGATCTATATTTATGTAAACGTTAAAAGGAAAAGGTGTAAAAAATGTTACAAAAGGTAATAATAATAACCAGTTAGAGAGTTAAAAATTTGAATGAAAGAAAAGATCCTTCGATGTTCAGTCTTCATTTTATATTCTATCTTTTACTTTGATGTCTCTTACCGATGAAAATAAAATTGGAATAAGAGTAGCACAATGAAGATTTATGATCTAACCGAATAACTTTGATATTAGTTGCTTATAACCTTCCAAAACTAACAAAGATTCATCCCCTCCCTCTCTCTCTTCATATTTTTTTTTATTTTTTTTTATTATTTTATTTGTTCATTTTGTTTCGTTGACTAAACGAAAGAAGAAGCCGGACCTCTCGGACGAACTCGACAATAAAACCGAACGAACGAACGAACGAACGAACGAACGAACGAACGAACGAACGAACGCCTTTAAATTATTAACGGCACGGATTTTATGCAGTCGGCCTCGCGCATAAACATTCTCCTGAACTTTTCTCTTTTTCATTTTGTTTCTCTCTCTCCTCTTCTTCTTCGTTTTTTTTTCTTCACTATCTTCTCTTCCTTCTTCCTTTCTGTTTCCAGTGGCCCGGGTATCACGTAATAAGAACATAAATTCAATTTTATACTGAGATTTTTGTAAACGTTCGAAAGAATTTTTATTGAATTCTCATCTTGAAAATGAACAAGAGTTCGTTTTTTCTATTTATTT
This sequence comes from Polistes dominula, assembly GCF_049000335.1. Taxonomy (NCBI): domain Eukaryota; kingdom Metazoa; phylum Arthropoda; class Insecta; order Hymenoptera; family Vespidae; genus Polistes; species Polistes dominula. Next base: position 5,973,521 of record NW_028300916.1, on the reverse strand, counting down.
TTGTTAGTAAAGCATTGTTTAATAAAATGAATAAATGAAATATTGAATTAAATCAATTAAACAAAGTGACAAAGATAAAAACGCATAAAAGGTGATACGATGAGAGAAAGAGAGTGAGAGAGAAGAAAGATCGCATAAAATGATGAAGCGACTCGTATTTCGGTTTGAGAGTCTCCTTGCTTGCAGATTAATCATTCTGTCTTCGGCTCGTGCGCGTTGCTATAAATCCGTAAGTGCTGCACGCACGACTGTCACATAGACATGTACACACATATATTAAATATCTGCATTTACATTCGTACGATTTATATTTGAAGTAATACTACCATATAACATGAGATTTAGTCAAATATATATACATAATGTTATAACAATAAAAATTCTATAGATAAAGATGAAATTACAAATACTGAATGATTTGATAATAAAGATGATGATGATGATGATGATAATAAACGTGCGTAAGTTTAATATGGAATTCGCGTGGGTACAAAATAGAAACGATGAGATTTCTTTTACGATACATTTATACGAATACGGATGTATGTGTGTGTATATGTGTAAGTTATAAACAATATGCAGGTGCGGCACAGTTTGTGTTTTTAAGGACAATCGCAAACCCGTCATCATCAAGGAATCACGGATTTGTTTGAGGAAGAGTGGGCGCACATTTCTTTTTTTCTTTTCCTTTTCTTTTATTTTCTTTTCCCTTTAAATTTTTTAATACCCTCGCCCCCGTTTCAATGTCTTTTATAATGGTTCGTTGATTACGTGCTAGGTCGAATGACGAAATCGTAACAAGCGAGCTTTTATGATTCAAAGGAATAACATTTATCATGTGTTACCTGTTTCAAACTGTACTCTATGAGTCAGAATTTTTAGGTATGAAATAATCAAATGTTGATAATTCTACGAATCAAACGATAAATAAATTGTAAATGCAATTGGAATTAATTTCAAACAAAATTTTAAAATAATTTTACTTTTCACACTTATTGGATACTACCAAATTATTACACATTACTACAATTAGAAATTTCTAAATTCGTTTTAATTATTTGAAACGATTTAATTTGTCGAAGGATAAAACGAGTTTAAAATAATCCTACTCGAAAGAAGGAACCAGTTCAATTGGGAAGTTAAAAGAGACATATCGTTTAACATGCATGATTGGTGGAATCGTTCGAGCAACTATGTTAACGGAGTAAATAAATGACAGGAACAACATCAGGTTCTGAGGAATCTGTGAAAGAGCGGCCAGATCAAGGTCAACACTTCTCTGGGTGTGGTAGAGGCAGGAGAGTTAGGTGTGCTCTGTCTTTTCCCTATATGTCGTCCAACTCGTTTGCCCAATGTAAGCAACTCTTTTTTCGAGTCCTCACTAATTGTCCTTTCAAACGTTCTCACACACTTAGAAGATAATAAAAAATTAGAAAAAAAAAAATCAATCGGTCTAAATTGTTTTAACGAGATCGTATTGATTGTAACAAAATGATTTACAATTACAATTAATTTATTACAATTAAAGTAAGTATTCTTTGATAATTAAATGATACGACGTAATTCTGATTCTCTAAATAAAAAGCCATAAAATAATATTACAAGATCTAAATTTACTAACGAAGATAATAAATTAATTATAAAAATGATTAAAACTAAACCGAAAACGTTGAATATATTCTCTAATCTAAAAAAAATTATACAAATTCATTTCTTCCTCATATTATATAAGAAAAATGTAATTACGATGATGATCACGCACAATCTTGAATAAAAATCTGAAAAGAATGTACGATGGAGATAAGGGTTAAATTTCCAACCGATGAAATAACTGGAATAACTTAGTTTCTAATCGGTAATACTAAAAAAGGAAATAAGCAAAAAGGTTTTCTCTCACAGATATGGAACTGTTGGATGTAATAGAAAAAGAGAGACGATTTGCCCGTGACACGATTTGCATAAATATAATATTCTCTAGGTAAGGTGGAAACTTGCTTGGATAAGTTCAACTCAACTGCTATCCCTGGCACACCGATCGTCTTTCTATCTTCACCGGCTTTGCAGTAAGAAGTTGCCAAACGTTTATGCGATCGATCGTAATTCACGCGTTTAATCTACCTTTCGATATAAACCAATAGAAAAGAAGGAAGAAGCGTGAGAAACTTGCGCTTAGTTTGCGTTTATAACAATCGCGTACGTGTAACTCGCCAGAAAACCATTTAAAATTCCACAAATTATTGCAGTTTAATTATGTGAATGATTTACCATTTAAATTAATCCATTAAATATATGTATATGTGTGCAAATATAATTACAAATTAGGAGGGATGAATACTTCAAAAATAATAAATTAAAATATTAAACATAACAATTTATATATTGAAAAAATTATTTAAATTATTCATTACGTATAAGATGTATGGTAGAAAATATGATGGGAAGGAAAAATTATTTTTCAAATAAATGGCAATTTTTTCACCCCTTTTAAGTCCCTAATGAATTTTTTTCTTTATTATTATTATATTTTTTGTTGGTCAAGTTATTGGATTTTTTTCCTTTTTTTTTTTTTTTAAATGTCCCACGTTCGGTCGATCGAGAACAGAGCGAAAGTTTAAACTAGCACGCGTGTACGTATATTGATACAATGCTTACACAATTTACAGTGGCGTAATTTCGTACTCTCGGACCGTCACCGTAATAAACGTTTCACTCCACCCACATATCCACAGGATTTCGTGGTTTTGTGTATGAGAGAAAGGAAGAGGGAAAGAGAAAGAGAGAGAGAGAGAGAGAGAGAGAGAAAGAAAAAAATGCACGTCACGTGAAAGTCCTATTAATAATAATATATCCGTCCTTTGTTGCACCCCTTTATTCAATTTTTCTCTTTAATTTCGATAATTAACCCCTCTTGTGTTTTGTCTTTTGGATTATTACACTACACGCAAAAAGAAAAAAAAACCAATGAAGTGATTTAAACAAAAATAATGAACTTTAGTTTCCAAGAGAAAAATTACAGAATCTAAAAAATAAAATATTTACAAAATTCTTCTCTCTTCCCTTTTTCCTATTTCTGCTTTTTATTCCTGTCTTTGTTTCTCTCGTCCTTGTTCATAATTCGAAAAGAAACCAAACACCGATTCTTACGAAAATATCAAGATAAAATATACGGATTTGGTTAATTTGTTTTTTCTTTTTTTTCTTTTTTTTTTTTTATGCAATTGACACGCATGTACTTTCATTCTATTTTCGTCCCTTTCATCGTACGTAAAGAATAGATACAATCTTCTGTTATAACACGTTTAAAGACAGAGGTGAAAACGTTCCGTAATGCATTCTTTTTCTTACTTTGGTATTGAATAATCGCGACCTCGTATATACATATAAGTGTATTTCTATCTATGAATGTATGTACGTAAAAGAGATGGAAAAAAGACATATTGAAAAGAAGATAGTTTGCAAGAAAGTTATGGTGGAACGTATTCGAAAAATACTCGAAAAATATTCGAAAAGTATTGAAAAAGTATTGGGGTCATTGAGTCAGGTCGAGGCGTCATAACATCGCATCATTCCATTATATTAACTTCCTCATGCGTGGGCACACACATAATATACATGCACATATTATATATGAACATGTTTAGAATCACTGAAAGTCAAATTATGTCTCATTTCACATTTAATCATTAATAAATCAAATAAGATTTAATCAATTGTTGATGTAATTCTTAAGCAAAAAATATCTGAAGATTTGATACGAATTATTATACATACGTGAAATAAGTATTATTGTAATACTTGAACGGAAATAAAAAGAGAGAGGTATGGTATACTTATTTGTTAATATCGTATCTTTCTAATCCTCCCATGAATTGAATAATATTTAAACGTGAACGACCGGATAGCACGGTCATTTATTAACGATTGTATCCCATTGACGTAGATGGGATAAGAAAATCACAACATTGCTGTAAAAAACAACCTAATTAAGTATTTCTAACACGGATCTAAATCGATGATTCACTTAATTTCTTACTCCTGTATATTTCTATCTATAACTTATATATATATATATAAATTTTTCTATTTTCTTCCTATATTAATAATTATCTTTGTTGAAACAAAGAATTGCGTATATAATTCTAATATCTAGTTATCTAATATTGAAATTATTTTTGTTCTACGAACGAAAGGTTAATTGTATAAAAATATTTTTTAAATAATAAATCTATCCAATTTTTTTTTTAATTTGCGTTTACATTTATCCGGAAAATGAGATGAGAGAAGAGATAATAAATAATAGATAAAATAATTAAATATCATGTTTTATAACAAAGCCACAGCATTGCGTGGCCGGAGCATTCTAGTAAATATTATATAAACCCAAAAATAAATGAATAAAAACTAAAAAGAAAGTGATTAAGATTAAAACCAAACCAAAATCAACCCCAAATAAGGAAATAAATATTATGGCGAATTGTACGATGAATTTTGTGTGCTAACGAATGCCATTTGTCGAGCTGAACGTATTTCTTAATGTTTTATGGACCATAAAACAACGTTGTCTTCAGAAGAAAAATCACGAACTGGATACACTCGAAACAATAATATTTGTTTCTCTTCTTCGTCTTTTTTTTTTTTTTTTTTTTTTTTTTTTTTTTTTGAAGCAGAAGAAGAAGAAAGGAGCGTTGAAAGGTTTATATTTTTATTTATTATGGTGCATGATCTAACGTCGCTACTCATTAAGTCAAAAGGAAAAGGATGGAAATGATATTAGAAAGATTTGTTTCCTGAATTTACGAGCTGCACGAACGAACAAATCGTACGAATGAGCAAACGAACGGAATGAACGAACGAACGAACGAACGAATGAACAAACATGTATACGAAACGTTCGTTTAAGTAGGATTTAATTGAGACGTGAACGTGATCTCTCGAAGTGCCTTGCACAAGGACGACCGTCTACGAAGACAGACCTCTCTGACTTCGAAACAATTTTCTTTATCGAAAGGGAGAAGAAAAAAAAAATACATTTTTTATCGAACGTCAGATTCGATCAAGAATTTCTTCTTATTTTCTAAGAATTTTTCAAAAAGTCACCGACGACTATTATTATTATAATAATCCGATCTCATCTTTTCTCTTCCATCGATCAAATAAAAATAAAATTGAAAAAAAAAAAAAAGAAAATGAAAATGAGAGAAAAAAAAAAAGAAGAAATGTCTTGCACGATTATGTTAAATTAGTTTGGTCTCGATTATCTGTCGAGATCAATTAAGATTTTCAAGGTTATTCCAAAAATAATTTCGTGATCTAGCAGACGTGGACTAAAAAAAGTTAATTGAATGTAAACTAGATTCTTTTTCTCCATTATTTTTTTGCAATTAGTCAGCGAGTCGATTAAAATTCAAAGAATTGTTGAGAATTAAATTTTTTAAATAAATGCTTTTATTTAATTATATTTTATATTTTTCTTTAAATTGAATTAGCATTTTGTCGAAAATTATGTAATATTTTTAAATAATAATCAATTGAGATTGTGATTTAACTTTTAGTATTTATTTTAATTTATTATTATAAACATTTTCACACACACACACACACACACTCATTATTTTTAATATAATTTGAGTTACTATCAATAGAAAGAATATAAATGACTTTCTTCGATACCATATGTTATGTAATATTAGGAATAAGGCTATTCTTATTCTTAAGAAGGAACGTGATAAGACGATAGCAAAAAGGATTCTTCACTCTCTTTCGTAATCGATACATAGTCCTTTAAGAATATCAATCGTCTTCAACGAAAGACAAAAATTCGCTAAAAAGTAAAAAGGAAAGCGTCACGTGTTTCACCTTCAACGATTCTCACGTAATTCCTGGAACTCGAATTAGTTTTACGAAGTCGCATTCTTTCAATCTTGAAGAAAAAGTAACGAAATTATAACTTTTCTTTTCCTCCTTTTTTACGACTCTTTAATTATTATTTTATACTGGTATACAATATTTTACCAGAACGACGATAATTATTAATTTATATTTATTATTATTTGCGATTCGCATAAATTTCAAACTCGTGTATTCTCAAATTGGTAAAAAATAAAAAGAATAAAGAAAGTTAAATCAATATATTATTTTATATTACAATTATTAATATTGTTAAATAAATTGTAGAATGAATTTTAATATCTATATAATTGAAAAAAGAATTTGTTGGTTTCACACGTAAAGAAGTTCTCTTGTTTAAAGTAACGATTATTATTTATACATACATATATATATATATATATATATATATATATATATATATATATATATACGTATATATATTACTTATGGTTAGTAGGATAGGTCTCTCTTCTCATCTGTGAGAGGTGGAGCACGGAGAGCACCGCTGCGGCCTGGCATTTACTCACAGTTATGTGAAAGGCATATCGGCCGACCATGGTACTCCTACATAGTACGCACACTTGCACAATAACTTTGTGCACCGCCGTTATATCGCGACCGACCGTGGGTTTTGCTCTTGCTGCTACTTTTGTTGCTACTTTTGCCGTTGCAGATTGTGCTTCGGTAGAATGAAACAAATCATGTATCGTGGTCCATCGATAATTCGATACACACACACATACACATATATATATATATACGTATGAAGACGAATATTGAAATACGTGGCGGTAATGAAAGTGAATCGTAAAATCGAAGATAAGTATTAAGAAATACCGTTATAGTTGATCGTATTCGATCGAGAATAACGTTGAAGAATAATTCAAAGATTACATGTAGATGATAAGAGACAAAAGAAGAAGGTCGATATCCTATCAAAAAATTTTAATATATTATATTATCTTTTTCTTTTTTTGTATTCTTCATCTTCTTCTTTTTCTTCTTCTTCTTCTTCTAACGAACTTTAATCGAACCAATAATAAAAGATGATTCGTGAATTCTGATCAAACTGATATAGCTTCACTTCTTTTAAAATACGATGTAAAATGTCTATTATATTCTTTTTTGTTTTCATCGAAAACTTGTATTTCTCTCTCTCTCTCTCTCTCTCTCTATTCATATAATCGAATTAAAGATAATAAAAGTAATCAATTTTATTGCATGTTTTATTGTCATGCAATGGGAAAAGAAAAATGATATTAATAATTTATAATCACTATTATCACACATTCTCTTTTTTCGATTCTTTATAAATAAATTTCTTCTTTCCTTCCTATATATTATCCTTTTATTCCTTTATTCACTTTTGTTTAAAACACTGAAAAGGAAAAGCAATTCCTTCGTTCATATCATCGTAATTACTCGAACCTGCATAAAGAAAGCTGTCGTAGGATTGATAAGCCATGAAGATAAACGATACCAACTCGTTTTACTATAGTGTGTACATTCGTTGCAAGTATATAAAGAAAGAAACGAAGACGAAAATGTAGAAAAAATAAAAACGATTCGATTTAATTTATGACTTACGGGGAGATACTTGTTAAAGCAGTCAAGGTAGGGTTTCAGGATGTGGCTCGGTGTTTTAGTGTACTTTGCAATTGTAACGCGAGTAGACCCATCTTTATTTTCTTTTTTATTTTTCTTATTTTTATTCTTATTTTATTTAATCTTCTTTTCGTTCAAATAACACACGCGATATATGCATGTAACCAAGAAACTATCGAACTATATACAATAGAAAGGAAACACGTATGAAAATAATAAAGAAAACCGCAAGGTCATTTTAAGGTTTCTTTCACACTTCTTTTTTTATTTTATTTAGAGTGAGAAATATTAAAAAAAAAAATTTCTTTTTTGTGATGCGTGCGATCATATTTTTCTTCTTTAATTTAGAATGAAAATAAAAATATTGTAATAATTATTCCTGTGATTATAAATATATAAATACAATTAATAGATACGCGATAAAATACTTGTCAAATGAAGCGACGAAAATATGAATTCGTTTTGTAGTCAATTAAACAACACGCTGTGCGTACTCGTGTCGTCCTGCTGCGTTTCAACCAACAGACACCTTGAAATATACGCACAGTAGCAAAGCTTTTGAGAAAGCCGGTTTTTTTTTCTTACACTCAAACAAAATTATTCAAATAAAAATATTTCTAAACAAAATAATTTTATATTAAAAGACAATCAAAAAGAAACAAAATTAATCGAATACTTTAACGAAGACCTAAAGTAAAATGTGAAAGTTTCTAGGTCAAATTGGGTTAGAACGAAGAAGAAGAAGAAGAAGAAAAAAAGAAGAAGCCAAAAAAAAAAAAGAAAAAAAGATGTCTTGCAACTAGGTAATGCTATGCAACTAGGTGATACGTATACATTTCACGATCCAGACTAACTCGAGGATACATATACTACAAGAATATACATATATATAAGTGGTCACCGTGGAAGGGTAACAAAAACCTCTTTCCGCGTGTTGCCGTGTGTGCTCAGGACAGGGACCCCGATTTGTGAAGGTCGTTCAATGCCGTTCGTACCGGGTGGCCCCATATAACTCGGCTTTTCTCTCTCTCTCTCTCTCTCTCTCTTTCTCAACGATGACTATGATTTCTCTTCCACCCTCGAGATAACCGTTATCCACTTCCAACTATGAAACATCGTATTGTACTTCTCTTACTTCCCTTTGTACTATTCACTTCAAATGATTTTTTTTTATGATTATTATCAATAAAAACAGAAGAAAAATATTACATGCGTTATTATGGTTGTATTCGTTGTTTTATTGTATTTTTAGAGAATTGATAAACCTTAAAAAAAAAAAAAAAAAAAATTTTCATGAAAGTGGTTAATCGTTTTAAAAGGGTAAATCCGGATGCTGCGTGGTATTATTGAAAGTTCCTTGAACGGGGATTATTTACGATGATTCATAAGTAAGATTCGTCGATGAATACAAAAATTGAAAATAAAAATAGATAAACAAAGGGAGAAAGAGGGAGAAGACGATATAGAAAGTATAGATAGAAAGGAATGTAGATAATATGTCACATTGTGTGCTCATAAAGAGTTCTTAATTGCTCGTAAGACACCACCAACGAGACAGAATGAGAGAGAGAGAGAGAGAGAAAGAGAAAGATTATACGTCCGGTTTTAAATAGAAAGAATCTTTACATCTTTACGTTATACACCTCATCCTTTTTCTCGTGATCCTTGTTTCAGGCTCACCTTGGAAGACCAGATTGGTCTTCAATAATTTTCCTTAAATCGTGTTCGTCCTCGTCTACCTCAGGATTATTTTACAAAACGTATTGAATTACATTGAAATTAATTAAAAGATACACATATAATAATGTGTTCACGACTTGCATCAGGACTCTCATCAATTTTTATTATTTTTTTCGAACGAAACCATATAGTTTTCGAGATTGTTTCTTTTTATTTTTGTACTAGGATGCTTCAGCCACGCCTTGCTCTGTGGCTTTGTTAGAAAATGTTGACTTAACATAATTCTAAATTATTTAGTAAATTATAATCTTTTTATATTGACGATTATAGATACAATTCTATTTTTCTTTATTTAAGAGAAATATTTAAGGTGGCACGAGTAGAGGGCAAACCAGGAAGCACAAAAATGCGACGGGTGCGAGCAATAACGGTCAATTTAAATTCCTTCCGAGACAAGAATGAAAATTTTAAAGAATAAACAAAATTAAATAAATAAAAATAAAAGGAAAATATACATCAGCGCTTCTAATAAATATATTTCTCCTCTGACAATTCTGCTATTTCTTGACATAATCCCAAATATTTTTACAATTATTTTGATTGTATTAAAATGAAATATATTTAATCAGTTCATTAAAATGCATGAAAAAAATTATTAAATACATCGATTGTCTTCATCTACTACAAAGGAATAAAAAAATACGGCCCTGAAGAAAATAAAGTGAAAAAAGAGGGAGACGAGAGACACGTGGCCTGTTTATAAGAAAACCTAAAAGTGCAAGACCTTTTTTCGTCCTTGCCGAGGTCTTCCACCCGTCGCGTCAACGGCCCAAATATATGACGCAAGGAATCGCTGTTAGTCGAAGATAAGGATGCTAAAGATCCTTTCGAAAATTCTCGAAATTGTGTGGGCAAACATCAGCCAAGAATCGAATCACACGAGGAAGGATGAGGGTGAGGTTGCAGAGGTAAGGGGATTAGAGATTGTGGATTGAGGGAGGAAGAAGGAAGGTTGAGGACTCGAAATTCCAAATGGATCGTTAACTCCGTCCGTAAGAAATTCCTTTGGGAGTTCGTTGGACAGGCGGTTGCTTCTTCGTCCCTTCCACGACGACGACGACGACGACGACGACGACGACGACGACGACGACGACGACGACGACGACGACGACTCAATATGAATTTTTCACAGATTGAAAATAATTTATTTATGGTAGGAACAAACTACTGTGAAGTTAATTGAAAATCATCAAATATGCTGTGTGGTTTTGACAGAAGCGATTAATCGGTGATTTAAAAAAAATGCAAACGAAACCAACAAAACACAGAAAACGGTGTCTAGACTGTTGAGAAGTTTGTTTGTCAATGAACCTGGCGCCACTTCGATGTACCGAATTAAAAAAAAAAAAAAAGCAGAGAGAGAGAGAGAAAGATTATAGGGCTGAAAGGATAAAAGTATTGGTAGTTCAGCTTACTCTTATATATACACATGCATACAATGTATATGTAAATGTATATTCTTATAGGAAGGAAACTGGTTGTATGGGTACAGAGGGAATGGTCAACCATTCCAGAAAACCGGTACAAATAATCTCTCCCACCTTGGGGCCACCCCTTAGCAAAACTACACCCACCCTAACGCACACACTACCGAACTATATATAGAATCATACGAGATAAGCTCAGTCCTATTAATAGCTACCAGCATAACGCCTTTTCTCCCACCTGGTGAAGATACCTATCCCTTTTTGCATGAAATACCTACGAGCAGGAACGATTTTACTACAATACTTTCTCTCTTGTATCGTTGAAAACGTGTGCGGGCTTATATTTTCACCCTCTATTATACCTGACATTTTCATTTAACTCTTGCTAACTTAATTCTATAAAACCTTTATTCGTCATAACGTCATTCGATTCACGATTAAATTTGTATCGTGGATTGTAGCAATATTGATCGATGTTTGATCATTTTTATTTAAAAGGATCTCTCGAATAAAAGTAAAAAAAAAATAAAATCAAATATTATTATATTCTATGTTCGTTCGATCAACTTACGTTTGTATTTAAATGTGAAGCAACACCTTCGAATGATTTACCGCTTATTAATTATTCCGAATGTCAATGTAAAGATTAAAATGTCGGTTCGGTTCTTTAATAACAGGAGAGAAGTAAAATTATAACGTAAGGTTCGATAACGTTCAGGGGTTGAACAATATTTTTCTTTTTTTGGTGATTTCCAACACCTTCATCTCCTCCTCCTCCTCCTCCATCTCCCTCTTTCTTCTCATCGTCGTTTTATTTTTCGTGTGACGAGTTAAGAAAGAGACCAACCAAGTGAATTTCGCAAGGTGATTCGTTTACCAGACGACGTTTGCTCGGTTGGAATCCAGTCGGTCGTTGTTATCGTTCTGGTTTAAAAATATCTGGCGCCCTCCGCGTTGGCATCCAACCTATGGAAAAGGAGAAGTACGAGGGGTAAGAGGTGGAGGAGGTGAAGAAGGTGAAGGAGGATTCGCGTGCGCAAAAGTATTGTTTTCTCGATTCTTCTTCTTCTTCTTCTTCTTCTTCTGATCCTTTTTCTTTTTTTACCCTCATACCTTTCACGTAGCACCTTCTCCGTTATGGTGAAAGTGCGACAACTATTTTTGTAAATAATTTATTTCACGCAGAACCCAACGACGTTAATTCCTATACCTTCGTCTTTTTATTTCATTTTTTTTTCTTTGCGTTTGCAGTATGAATTCTAATACGAATGAATCGAGTGAGAGTATTTTTACTCGCTTTATTTATTTATTTATTTATTTATTATGAAATATATATTCAATTTATAAATCGTTTTAACATGTATCACATATTCGATGAAATAATATCAAAGAAATCTATTGGTAAATTATTATGAAACTAGTTATAAATTATCTATTAGATTTCTTAATCTTTTATTGAAATATTTTCATGCGAGATTCTGAATATTTGAAAGATAAACGATAGTTATATTACTTTGTAATAAATAATCGTAAATCGGTGTAAGATCAATCGATAAGAATTTTGTACTGTTCGTACCAAGGAAGACCTTTTATCTCGAATCGATATGAGATCTTTGAAAGAACCTCGAGGTGAAACCTTCGGACGGAACGGAAGAACCATATCATCGAATCGATCTATCTCGATGAAGATTTAACGAGAGGAAGCACAAAGAGGACCAATAGAATATACGAGAACAAGATCAAACGTACTCTGTCAACGGAAGTTTCTCGTTTTAGGGCCGGAAATTACAAATAGAGCTCTACAATTGATGCAATCTCATTCGATTTGATTCATTGATTGATCCAATTGATCTCATTGTTAAAACACATAAGATCATGTCTGATCTTGTAGTGAAACAAAATCTCTAAAGTTAATAATCTGATGAAATTTAATGTAGGGGTACTATACATTAAGAAAAGAAACAAATTAAACAATTGGGCAAAGAATGTTCCTAAATTTGTATCGCGATTCTTACTTGTTATTATAAACTTGTTATAATAATTTTAAGTTAACAATATTTTTACGTAAAAATTTCTCATATCGAGTTAAGATTATAAGATCTATTAGATCTCGCGTGATCTAACAACATACGAGTACACACGGATCACTGGTGTTTAATCAATTACACGATTTACCGTTAGAAACGTTCGAAACGCGAGTTTCGTAGCGCAACTTGGTTCACAATGCAGTGAATTCCGTGCGTCCTCGTACCCGTGCTCTTACCCGTACCCATGTACCCATGTACCCCGTGCCCGTGTTAACGGTATTTCGAACCTAGAGACCTATCTTCGCATTCCACAATCTCCGCTAGAATTCATAAGCCGAGCGCATTTACTTCCCTATCATTGAATACCATCGTGTCAGGACCACCATTTCAGTTTTCTCAATCTATACATGTAAATCTATACGTGTAGATGGGTATGAATGTAGTATTTGTATATTTGTATAATATCATAGATCTTTTATTTTACGAAAAGAGAAAGAGAGAGAGAGAGAGAGAAAGAAAGACCTTCGCAATTTTATTCAATCCAAAGTATACTTTCTTCGATTCAAGGATTAGTATGTTTCCTTATCACCCTTTCAAACAAAAATAATCAACCAGTAAGAATATTTCAGTCGTTATTTCTTAATTTTTTGTCTTTTTCATTTTTGTTTTACGTTAGTGTCTTTGTTTCTCTTTCACAAATTGCACGATACTCGACTCCTCTTTCTATTTAACAGGCAAACGCCTATGTATAGAATACACTCGCGAGATTATTTTACTTTCTATACTTTAAATATTTTTTTTATTATTATTTACATTATTATATTATTTTACATCTTTTCTGATACTTTATTTTAATATTCCAAGGTAGAAGAACCAGACAATCGACGTAATTTCATTCCATTTAACTTCTCATTCTATTTTATTTTGATTATTTAACTAAATATTCCTAGATTCTAAATATTATCCGGCTGTTTCTTTTTATCTGTAATACTACTCGTAAATATTTCATTTAATGTGAACATCATTGTGTAGGAAGAAAAATTTTTAACGAGAAGAAAACGATTTTAAACCAATCTTTATTTTCTTAAACGTGAGTAGAAACAAACTAAACCTACAAAATACTTTATATATAAAATTCTAATTGTTTATTCGTTATTTTTGCTAAAAAATTTATCGCAAATCAAAACTAGTTGCAAATCAATGAGTATACTTTCTTGCCTCTGAAAAGAAAATACCTTTTGTACAATATATTTGAAATAAAATAAATCCTAATTGTCAATTGTTGTTGTTGTTGTTGTTGTTGTTAAATTTTATCTATAAGAGCAAACAGAGATAAGGGCAAATATTCATAGTAAAATTCTCAGGATAGTTGGTAAAAAGAAAAAAATCACGGAAAGGACTATGCTAAGAGATGCTGCATACCAACTGTGCTGGACACCACCCCCGCAAAAGGGGGAGTTGCATTTTTGCGTGTTAACGCCCGGGAGATTTACCGACCGGCTGCCACAAACATCCTAAGGTTATTGTGGAGTTCGAGGCTGCTTTCAAGCAGCCGAGGAGGCTTCTTTAAACTATCCGTCCAACTCGTCGGATACACTCGCGAATGGTTCACGCGTGAATCATACTAACTTCAACAGACTCGATATACCTTATCGCCAATCCTTTTCTTTTTTCCGTCTTTTATTCTTATCAAATTCGTCGATGTATTTCGTCTGACCAAATCGTTAATTATTATAATTCGTATTCAAATGATTCATGAATTATTCACTTTTTCAATGATTCAACGTAAATTTTACACGACCTTGAACTATGGAATTTCTAATTTCTCATTCAAAGCTACCGGAGTTTGATTTATATCGTTGATCGATAGATGAACGTTTTGCGTAGCCTTGAATCGTAGAAATCCTTCGAGATATTAGGAGAACATATAATTCATTTATTTTAATTCATTGAACATTAATTCGTTGAATATGAACGTCTACTTAATTAAGTTATTATCTTAATAACGAATCGTCTGTTGTGATTTAACCTTCGGTATTCACGTTTTGGTTTCTTTTTTTTGTATCTTTTAATTAATAAGAAATCGGGAGAGTAAATTACGCGGTAGATCGTCCAATTAACGCGGAAAACAGTTCTTTTGATGAACTAATTAAAACTGGCTCGTGTCCAATGTAAATTAAATTGGAAAATATCGGCTAAGAAGGTGTCACACTTGGTGTACACAACTATAGTGCCATTATTGGTTTTCTTTTTTTATTTTCATGTATTTACGTGTGTATTTATGTACATATGCGTTTAATATGTATCTTAATTTAACCGAACGTGGTTTGAATTCTTCTTAATGAAGACATCGTGATACAGCGAGAATGAATCGATTATATTATTTCTCTCTCTCTCTCTCTCTCTTTCTCTTTTTCCCCTTTTTCTTTCTTCTCTTTTCATTCATGTCTCTGACGTACGATATTTTCATTGGTTCTTCGAGAATCGTTTAATAATTTTTTTTATTCATATTTTTTCTCGACGTTGATCGATGATTAAAAAAAAAAGAAAATTTCAAAATATTTTGCAAAATATTGTCGCGTTCTTTTTATTAAATATTGTTTATTGTATGTGTGTGTATGTTTTTTTTTTCTTAAATTGATCGTTCGATCGTCCCTTTGAGAATAACATTTTTAGAACGATTCGCCCACGCAGTGTACGTTGGGAATGCAAAGTTATATCATACGTGTTCCAAAACCTTCATACGATTGTAATCTTTCGTGCCAAGGATACGCATCGATATAGTACTAAATAAATACATTTCTCCCTCCCCTCACCTCCCTGAAATAAATAAGACCAATAATAATAGATAATTATAAATAAATAATAAATTAACAAATAATTACATTTATAAAGAAAATTTTGAAAGAATATGACAAATATAAATTATGATAGTGTATTATCATTCATTCTATGACGAAACGAGAAATGAAACGAAATTTTTGTATCTAACCAGTTGAAACAATTCGCCATGATTCACAAATAATTCCATAAATATTTTTACAGAATAATTTTCTTAATTGACCAACTTAGGTAGCAAGAAACGCTGTTAGTTCTAATTTGTTTCGTAAACGATCTAATAATAATAGGAGGTAGCCTAATTTAAAATTAATGTGCTTAGGAAATGGTCTTTGTTAAATATCATCTTTCTCATTTTTTTTTTCTTATCCATGCTAAGAAACCCCATGGAATGATAAATGTATGTATGTATTCGCGAGGGTGTGTGCATGTGTGTGTCTTCACTCTTGCTAATTACGTTCATGAAAGACATGGAAAACAAGCGTAAGCGAGAAATTAACGTCGGACGTGCGTGACTTTCAACATGTGTACACATTTGTCTCTCTGGGCCCGCATGCGATCGTCTACACCTCGTTGATCTCTTTGTAAGATAGTATTATAATTTATCTTCAATTATTTTTAGCTAAACCATGAATGTATGCATTTATTTTTTCTTTATTTTTATTTATATTTATTTTTGTGTGTCTGTTGTGAATTTTTGATAATTCTATAATTTTATTCATGCTATATTCGATTTGTATGTTTCTTAATTGACAAATTATTTAAACAATTATTTTTACGCGTTACTAAACAACAAAATGTAAATACATTGTAATGTAAAAATAAACCAATACTAAATATTTCTAAAAACAAAAATACTTATTATCTAACGATTCATTTTGAACAATATCGTGAAAATTACATTGAATTTATTTAGTTGAAAATAATGTGCTGTGTGAAATAACTGATAAACTCATTTTGTTTGACGGAAGTAAAGAAAAAATAAAATAAATGTAAAAAAAAGGGATTTTTAAAGTAGCTCGAGTTTGATCCTTCCTGAATTGAAGATAATTTCATTTGTAACGCGATTTATCCCCCGCGGATCGCTTTCCCGTGATAATTCCACGGTTGCATAAGTTAAAGACGCCAAAGTGTAATTCTCCGATGTGAAGCGACGTAAGGTTTAACGTTCCTCGCTTGCATAACGAAAGTAGCGCGAGCTCGTCGACTACACATAATCTTTCTTTCTCTTTCTACCTTTAAATGTATTCGTCAGTTTGTTAGATGTATACGTGAAGTTCTATTGAAGTTCTATGAAACAACATAGAGAATAAGAGATAACGTAGATATCCTTGACTCGAACACGCTTGTTACATTCTAAATATGGAAAATATTGTTAGCCAAATGATCGTTATAGATCAATGATCGAACGAACGAGCGAACGAACGAACGAACGAACGAACAATCGTACGGGTTACTTAACAACAGAAAAAAGAAACAACAACAAAAAAGATAGCAAAACTTTAATTGAGACGTATAGAGAATAAACGTTGTGTGTGCGTGTGTGTCTTGTGTGTCAATGTGTATGTAATAATATTTAAAATAAAATATATTTTTTTATTGTGTATAAAATATATTAATTAATTATCAATTAATAATAATCATCGTAATAAAATATATATATGTTTATTTTTAAATGACATAGATAAAACAAGAATCCGTCATTAAAATAGTTTTATTTTAAGTTCATTTAAGTCACGTAAAAAAGGAATCAATTATTCGAACGTTTAAATCGGTGTCAACTTAAATAAAATCCTTATAAATTTAAATTCTGTCTATCCTTTTCTCTCTCTCACTCTTTCTCTTTTTCTCTCTTTCTGTCTGTCTGTCTTTCTTGTTACAAATACGGTACCGCAAATGTTTACAATGGAGAACGAACTGTCGCTCGCGCCCTTGTCCGGATTAGAAAGTAAACCGTATCTAGAATTTCCACGGGTTAGGTCGCGACCACACGTTTCAAAATACCGTTGAAATTCGTCTCCATCTGTAAAACATTTTTGCTCAAATTCAAACGTGTCGAAAAAAAAAAACAGAAAAAAAGAAGGGAGAGAGAGAACGAACAAAATAAAAATATGGAGTTGTTCGGAAAGTTTGTGCCGATTTTCAATAGGTGGCATAAAGTTTTTTGCCTGAAAAATCTGATAAGTTCTGGAAGGATGAAATTTTGGAAGTTATCCATTAAAGATGGAGAAAATTTGTGGAACAGAATAGTACAAAAAACTTAAATATGTTGCATTTCAATCTTCTATCAAAATCAGCACGAACTTTCCTGACAATTCAATAAAAATAAAGTGAGAAATGACATGACGAAAACAAACTTAAGAAAATAAAACAAAAAAATATGTAAAAATAAATCAAATGTTGAACTTACCAGTAGGAAAAGTACAGTGCCGCTGAGAGTAGCTTCGAATGATATTCCGTACGCCATTTCTCGTTATCCTGGAGGAGGAAAGGTCCTGCCTCTACCAGAACATCGTCATCGTCATCCTCGTATAACTCCAATCGATCGATATTTTATTTTCAAAAAAAAAAAAACAAATATCAATGATATTTAACTTCTCTTCTTCTTATCGTGTTTCTCTAATCTTAACTATTATTCACTTTTTATTTTCCACCACAAAAAAAAACTTAAAAACCGATTTTGTATACATATATATATATCCTCTCAAATATTCGTTTTTTCTCTTAATATCAATCTTTTCGAATATAAAAATCGGTATAATTCTATCTCTATCTCTATCAATTTATCATATTATCCCTTTATCCCTTTCTTATTTACCGGATAAAGTAGAATTCACGAGAGATTGATTAAAAAGAAGAAGAAAAGAAAAAAAAATGTATAGATACATATATAAAAGTTAGAGTTGCGAGTTTGTATGGGAGAAGGGGTTGAAAAGGTCGCCGATCGCCTGAGGATAAACAAGGATAGAGATAGAGATATCGTTTGGCGAAGTTAGAAAAGGAGGACTAGAGAGAGAGACAGGATTAGTATCTTTTTTTTTTCTTTTTTCTTTTTTTAACGAAGACGTTCGCGATAATACTTTTGATATTTTTTTCTTTGTGTGTATCACCCTCTCTCTTTTTTCTTTTCTCTCTCTCTCTCTCTCTCTTTCTCGTTCTCTTTTAAAGGTTCTCTGGTTAGGTTCGAAAATATGACGAGATGATAGTTCGTCCCGGTCCTAACCGTAGCACAGGGCTCGAGCAACTGACAGCGGGTAAGAGTCGCTGTATCAGGCGCCACGCCGTTCTCACAGCTGATTCGTTCCCTCCCCCACCACCCTTCTTCCTACTTCTTAGAGATTCCTCCCCCTCTACCTTTCCCTCACTCTCTTTCTCTTTCTAACTTTGCTACTAAGAGAACCTAAGTATATATATATATATGTGTGTGTATTTTACTTGAATTTGTAAATGTTGTGTCAACGTGTCAAGTGCAATTTTTAATTCCAACCCTCCCCCTCACTTTCGAATTTCATCTGATTCATCTGATTCATCTTTTTCGTCTTTTTGACGTCACATTTTCTTTTCTTATAGATTCTTCTTATATTGAAAGGAAAAATTGTAAAATTGTACAATAAAAAGAATATCGATCACGTGTTACGTATTTTTTTGTAGGGTTCAAGAAAATAGTAATTAATAATGAAATTTAAAATATTCAATAAAGAATATATGACGAAAAAATGGGAAATAATATTTAATGACAATTTTAATTGCAATATATTAAAATATATATTTTGGTGAAAAATCAGTGTCCGGCATATAAAAAAGGTTTAACATTTGATTTTAAATCATTTGAATAATTTATCGATAATTTATTGCAATTATTAATGATCTTTATAGTTTAATGAAAGAATAAAAAATGACTTCTCGAGTTGATTAACAATCTCGTACGTGTGACGTTGACAAATTGAATTCAAGCATCTAATATTATTTATCTTCGGTTATGGTAATTTTGTTGGTCGGATAAAGGAAAATTCATTCGTGAGATAGTTGATTTTGCGTTTACAGTATATCGTGTTTTCTGCCTACCCGGATTTCGATGTGAAACAGAGAAAGAGAGTAAATAAGAAACAGAAAGAGAAAGAGAAAGATGGTGTGTGTGTGTGTGTTTTTACGAGCTTGCAAAAAGGCCGCTGTATCAAAGCACGTTAATTAAGCGCATAGCGGCTCGTTACGGGCAAACGAAGGTCACGATGAATACGCGACGATGCCCTATAAAACCTCCACACTATTTCTGAGAATACTCCGGGCACGTGCCCTTAAACTTCTTTTAAAGGGACATTACTACCATTCCTTTTATTCTTCCATATATTTTTTTGGGTCTTTTTTCTCTTTTTTTTTTTTTTTTATTCTATACTTTAATCAGGAATTCCTTTAAAACGCATGAGTTTCACCGATTACATGAGAGTTACCCTTAGAATTCTACGAATACGTATTTTTATTTTTATGGTAATTCCTTTTCGATCATCCTACGTAACGAACTCTTAGTCACTTTTAAGTCATTTCATTTCACAATTTAAACATTCAAATTATAAGTTTCACAGAAGTTCGCTATATATTAAAAATTCCAAATGTGTAAGATTTTTCTTTTAAATATCGTCAATTATTATGAATTTCTAGTTATTATAAAAAAAGTCATTTCAGTATTCATACGATGAATCATTTTTAAAAATTTGTATTATGAAAGATGTCCTTTATTTATATTACGTCATTTTAAATTAATTCATAAATACGTTTCTGATCGAGTCAAGGGCGGTGGATGATAATATTTAAGTGAAATTACCCCACACATACACACCCTGATTAACAGCGGGACAAAAATATAGCGAACACAAAAATTACAACGATTATCTCAGTATGCACGTGTGCATGCATGAAAATACAATCAAATGAAAATATTCTTTGAATCATTGAACAACAATATCCATAAATTGCCATTAACCCTCATATCATATTTTACGTTTCCCACCCATACTTTTTCAATTGTACTTAAAGTCTATCCCGATGACCAATTTTAATAGCATGGAATTTCCAATCATGCTGTTTAAAAGTAATCAACACCCATCGTCGTATCGTTCTTTAATACTTAAAAGGATTAATCGGATCTGATTCTTTTCTCAAATTAAAGATCCTATGTACGAAACGAAACTATAATATAAATGTAATGACTAAGAAGAAAATCGCAATCGGTGAATAACAACAAAAGCGATTTAAACAAAATCCTTGTGCAACTCAGCGGGGATGAATAACCGACCTTGCCGATCTCACGTTCGCACGCACACGACCTTCATCGACTATGTCGAAGAATGCAAGGATCCACTTTTTCTTTCCCCTCTTACCCCACCACCAGCACCACCCCCTCACGAGATATCTCAAGCCTCTCCCTTTCACGAAATTGACAACAACAGAGTATACGAGATAAAGTGATCAATTTATATAAAAATATATTTCAATGTAATGTATACATTCATTTAGTTAAACTGTCTTTGTATAGAAAACTTCAGTATCACATTGTTGATTTCCAATGAACTTTCAAATTACTGAATCAATTTTAATGAATTTTCGTTCTATTTTGTACGATAATTTTTATCGTAATAATTTTCAAAAATTATGTTTATTTAATTTATATCTTGTAATAAAATGAATATTAATGAAAGAAAGTAGATAAAATAAATAATCGAATTGAATTGAACAAGTTAAAAAGTATAGCCTAAGTTATGCGTACTTAACAAATTATTTTTCAAAGAGATTAAAATTTACGTAATTGTTACGAGGTATATATCGATATATTATTATTATGATTCAACGATTTGCAATGACTATCGTATCTTGTGAGAATCGTACGAGTAATCGAATTCTTTCTCTTGATAATTTATTTATTTCATCCTTATGACTATGTTTTAAGGATAACAAGTATTACAATGTAAGAAATCGTCGAAAATGGATTCAAGGTATACGATAATATTCTTTTTTTTATTTGCCAATTATTCCTGTTAAAGGAAAAAAAGGAAAAAAATATAAAATATAAAAATGATAATAATCTTTACAAGTTACGGAAGAATCGTAAGCGTAACGTTATCTCACGAATTTGTAATAATGTGCGAATGGGGATTATTAAAATCTTATGCGAAGTCGTAAACGTCTTGTAACTTGAACCTATATCTGTCTCTTTCTTTCTGTTTCTCTTTTAGTTTCTGTTTTCTCTGTGTACATGTATTTACTTGTGTATATGTAATAAATAAGCTTATACCGTTCCTCTAGTATCTACAATCTTATCGAACTAGGTATTGTATTCGAAATAGTTCTTACTATGTTGTTTATCTATTTGTAAGATATAGAACGACTATCTGCTACTATCGTGACATATTCTATGATACTAACTTTATTTTATCGTACTATTTCATCTCTCTCTCTCTCTCTCTCTCTATTTAAGAAATATATATTTAGAGTTATATTTGTCATAATATAAAATACATTTATGTGTGTGAAGAAAAACTATTTATATAAAATTAGTTTGTAAAAAAATATCCATGATCGTAAAAATCGTTAGAAATTTTTTATCCTAAAAATAATCAACAATTTAAATTAAATTGTAATATTCTAAACACAAAATTTTGATATATTGTTTAATGTGCGAATAATTATTATGGATTATGTTGTTTTTTAAATTCACCACTTTCGAATTGTTTTATCTTACTCGCACACGCACCCACAAAGAAACAAACATACAAATAAATGGTCGCTAAATTTTTCCCTTCGACTGCATTACTCGAAGGTTTCTTTAGTTTCTTCTGCGTTGTAGGAGTATTTTTCGAATTCTCAAGACTTTTGTATGGATGAGTTAACATATATCGAAGGTCAACTATGTCCTAAGCATTATCTCGTTGCATTGTTCGATACTTTTACAGCAGTAAACATATTTGAAACTTTTCAAATTCAATTTGGTGACCACAAAAAAAAAAGAATTTATTTTATACCATCGATAAACTCAATTTTACAAATAAATAAATAATAATAATTATTATCGTACTTTTTGTTCGTTATATTTGTCACTGACGAGATAAATAAAATCTCATACTTGAAAGGGAAAGAAAGTAAGAGAATAAATAAATAGAACGATTTGTTTGGCTTGTAAAAAAATATCTATCGAAATAAATTAATCCGGAAAGGTGCTACCGGTCATTACGATCGAATGAAAAGATATCCAAAATTCCTCTGAAGTTTCTTCATTCTTTCTTGATCTTCCTCTTTTCAACTTTTAATTATCTCTACCTGAGATAATACCAATCGTAAGACTAAACTTCCGTCGTAGTGTATCCTCCTGGCGTTATCTTAACTATGCGAAATTTTAATGATCTTGTCTTCTAAACTCGTTTGCTCAAATATCATGGCATAGAAAAAAAAATGTGAATTATGGAACGATCGTTGTTGTAGTTCGAAGCGTGAAAATAAAGAATTGTAGTCGAATATAATTTACATTTTTATAGAAAGAAACATTCCTACAAAATACCTAACATCTAACATAAGTATGAAAATAAAGAATTGCATTGGCATTTCATTTACATTTTTTTTACCACGAAACATTTAACAAGTGCTACAAAAACGAGAAAAAATTATTTAAATTTTTGTTCACAGAAAAAAAAAGACATTCAACAAGTGCGAAAACTAAACAAAAAATTGCATTCGTGCATGTTATTTAAATTTTCGTTACAAACATTATAGAAACAAATTGTTAACAAATTTGGAAATAAAAAACCTGTATTCTCTCTCGTGTATTACTTAAATTAAGAAAAGAAAATTCGATACAACGTAAGATGTCTATTCCAAATGTCTATTATTATATTTCAATTTATCTATTTGACATATTTTTTGTATATAATCGATATAAATAAAAGTATATGGTAAAATCAATAAAAGAGACAAAGGAGAATGCTCGAGGATTTAACACAATGGGCCGAAAACGGCGATCCAATTATCGTAAAGTAAGTATATGGGTGTACATAAATACACACAGGGATATTATCGTCCTCTCATCCGAACTACATACGATGCATCTCGAATGCATTCGATGTGCAACGGTGGCCGGTGCATCACGCGAGCAAGTGTTGCTGCTCCTGTTGCCGTAGTAGCTTCTCGCACGATAATACGAACACGAATTCGTCGTAAATCTCTTTCTCTCTTACTTTATTTCTTTGTACTGCTTGCTAACAGATTATACACCGAGAGAAAATAAAAAATCTGGTTAGAGAGACCAAAGTGTAACTTTATTTCCAAGGAATTCGATACGTACAAGGGATTATTGATCGAACGAACTTCTTTCTTGATTATATCTTCCAATATTTTTTGTTTTTTATTTAATTTCTTTTTTTTTTGTGATTCTTTTTATTTTTTCTTAAGGGAGACCCTTCGAGCTCGATAAGAACAGGAACTGAATTTACCTTGAAATTTCGTACCCATTTATTTTCTCTTTTTGATTTTGCTTTATTTTGCTTTATTTTGCTTTATTTTACTTTATTTCATGTTCAAAACTTTTCAACCCAACCCCTCTTATGACGACAAACATTTGGCGGAAAAAATTTTGCAAAAATTCGTTTCACACGACCTTCCATTTAATCTTGTGCAATTTGATTAAAAACTCGGAAATCACGATGACTTCATCAAATGAATTTGTTACGAGAACGGTACATCGTCGATGTCTAACGTAATCGTTGGCCAATTTCAATGTCAGGAAAACATTGGTGTCATGGTTGAAAAGAAATAAATTCGCATAAAATTGTGTTAGTCTTACTACCACGTTCTCGAGTTAATGGAAACGATATCTCTCGTGCGTCTTCTTGGAATGAATCATCGAATTCGATCGTTGGTCACGCTCGATATTCATCCGTGATTCCCGAACCTTGGAAGATGCTGAGAAAAGTACCGAAAAAATGGCGTAACGGGTCTCGATCGAGAAAGTTCAATGCACCCAACTCTTATACTCTAATGATTATTTATTACTTAACATTTGATATTTTATTCATGATTTATATTATCAACAATTTTATTAATATTCGATTATTATTTGATTTTACAATTATTTTATTGTTTTATAAAGATTAATGAAAATACGACATCCTTTTTTTTTCTTTTTTTGTAAAAGACTGTAATGCATATTAGCATTTTATCACGTATCATAAATATCCACCGAAAGTATCGAGCCACCCTTTTGATCGGTAAATAAATTACGATTGGAAGAATAAAGTTTCAACGAAAATATATTCGCGTGGGATAGAATCGAATCTTTAATACCATGCTGTTCGGTACTAATTACCGAATGATCTATCGATCTTACTTTTTCGCGGCAATTTCGAAACTCTCTGACCAAAAAATTATGTAATTAAATACGTCACGTTACCATTTTGTATTATACTAATTGTTATATCACTTACGATATTTGTATAATGATTTAATAAATCTAATTTTTAATTTTAAATAAATTTAATAAATAAATAATTAATAAATCTTATACACCAACCTAATAATAAAAACATATGAATAGTTTTACACTTATATAAATCTAATTCACAAAATAACTATATATGTGATTCTCTGTCAAAATACATTTAAATAATAATTTATTACTTTCTGATGTGAGACCTCTTAGACCTTTCAGATCAAAACAAACTGAAATAAGGTCATACAAGTTACATTAGAAAATAAATGAGACTTCGGTTTCTTGTTTTTTTTTTTTTTTTGTATACCCAAGGAAGAAAGAAAGAAAGAACGAAAGAAAGAGAGATCTTCGATACTCGAACAGAGGCCACTGCTGTGTGCTCCTTTTCTTGTAATCTTAATGTCAATCTCGAACCATGCTTGGGCTACCGTCTTACACGTACTGCTATGAAAAACGTCAACGATGAAAAGTGTCGACCTCCACGGTTCCGATCATTTCTCTTTCTTTATTTTTTTTATTTCGTTTTTTTTCTTTCTCACTTTTTCTATCGTTCATTTTGTCATCTCAATTGACGTCATCTTGTACAAAAATTATAAATAAAAGAAAAAAAAATGATTGCTCGTTGTTTTTGGAAATTCTCATTTTAATTCAATTAAAAATATATGACAAATTCACAATAAAAGTTAGAAAAGTAAGACTTATTTTTTATTTATTCGAATGATTGAATTAACTGAAGGAATATATAAATTATCGAGACGTACAAAGATGAATGACAAAAAAGAAAAGAAAAAGAGAGAGAGAGAAAAAAAATCACGTAGATTTCTTATATTCTACTTTCCGGATCTGAAAACGGAAGTGTGAAGGATGCTGAGGTTAAATTACTCGGTTAGAGTTACGAAAACATAGCAGCCGACTTTGAATCATCGATCGCGTTTAAAGTTGGGTGTATGCAAGGAGAGGAGAGGAGAGGAGAGGAGAGGAGAGGAGAGGAGAGGAGAGGAGAGGAGAGGAGAGGAGGCGTTGGCGTCAGAGCCATGCACGATTTTTCCTTCGACTTTGAACGCATGCACGCGATATCATGCGAGACGAATCACACCTTTCGGGAGGCTCGCATTTCGAGGTCGCGAGTTCTCTTCGTTGATTTGCAATCTTACACATGAGAAAGAAACCGATAAAGAAAAAGAGAACCAATAATATATCGAAGTAAAATAAGAGAAAAAGAAAGAGAAAGAAATAAACCAATAAAAAGTTAACACCATCGTCGCGTTGTTGTGGCTTTGTCATTAAATGTTGATTACATTATAGTTATAATAAAATTGACTAATTAATAATGTGCCTTGTTTTAAGAGACAACAAGATGTGTAAAAAAAAGAATATTATCGCTGAAAAAAATAATTACAAAATGAAATAATTATTTCCACCCTTTTTTTGTGTGTCCCTAGAAAGTTGCTCTGAAAAAAAACAAAAAAAAACAGTAAACTTCATTTAATATCCACCCTAATAAAAAACTTATATCATTAACGTAATATCATAATTAACACAATACTAAATTAAACTGCACAAAGATGACAGAAGAAATAAACGATAAACATTTATAGCATTAATAAACTGTTTTGGAACTTTCGTTTTTTTCTTTTTAAATATTCTTCGGAGAGAAGTAAAAAATAATGAATAAAGATGATTCAGCTCGGTTAGGAGAGAACCGAATGAAAAAAAAAAAATAGAAATGAAATTTTGTCTGAAGATTTTCAAGCGCTATCTACTTGTCATTCACCTAATTCATTTTTCACCTTTGTGGTGAAGTGGAGAAGGGGTTGGTTGAACGAGCACGAGGGATGAGGAGGGAAGGAGGAGTGCTGAGGGGTTTATGGCATACTCGAAATCTTGAATTTCTCTGACCTCAGTGTAGTTCTTCTAAATTTAGTCGAAAGTTTCAGTTCTGCGTATCGCGAATGAACAAAAAAAGGAAATTTCATTTGCATGATTAAGAAAGAAAGAGAATGAGAGAAAGAAAGGAGACTGACCACACCATAACAAAAGTGTTAATAATCCCACTCTTTTTAATGGACTCGATTAGATCCTTTAAACATGATTTTTTTGTTGTTCCTGTCTTTGTGTGTGTTTGTTTTTTTTATCAAACAATTTTTTTGTTCTCTCTCTCTTTCTCTCTCTTTCTCATTCATTTCTTCCGGCCCTTTTTATTCTTTCTTCTTTTCTTTTTGTTGTTGAAACGAAACGGGTTAAAATACGCGGCAGTTTCGACGAAAATAGATTTTCAAGTTGAAACTTCACGGGTTTGTATGCACATTCCGGTTTTTTGCCTATCAAAATAACATGATCAACAATCGGAGCCTACTACGTTATTTTTCGACTAACCCCTTTCACTGTTCCTCTTCTTCTTCTTCTTCTTCTTCTTCTTCTTCTTTTTCATCTTACTTTTTTATCTTTCTCTTTTTTCGTGTATGTGGTAGGTCCATGTGTTTTTTCTTTTCAAAAAGAAAATATTCTCAGGGGGTTTGGTTTCCTTTTTCTTTTATCTGAGGCTAATGATCTCTTCGAATTTCACAATGAAGTTTATAAATTTCGTATAATATCAAATCATTTATCATCATTTATCCATTGTTAAATTTTATAGTATTTTAAATTATAGTTTTTATAATTTACTAAATAGTTTAGAATTATATGAAATTAACGTTTCAACGTATATACAAATAATCAATTAAAATCCGAAATTGGATTTTGCTTTGTTTACAATGAAACGATACATTGATTATGCGTTTGAACTTTTGACCGAGCATTTTGAAGAAAAAAAAAACAAAAAAGGAAAAGAATTATGACTAAGAACAATTTTATCAGAAATTCGTCGCAACGGGTCCCATAGATTGTCGTGAATACCGGTTGGCCTTGCAAAAAATGCAGATCTTTTTCTTTTTTTTTTTTTTTTAAAGATCACCGATCTCTTCTTTGCTCTCTCCCTTATTCCTCCTCCTCCACCCTTCCACCGCCTTTCTCTCAAACTCCTGCAAAGGACAATTCGAATTATGCGGAACATTGGTGTTGGAAAGTACATCGTTATCGTTTCCCTCGATGTTCATTTTATGTTAAAGTCCGCTTATATTCAAATGAGATCGCTTAAGGAGAAGAAAAAGTCGAGTAAAAATGATAAAAAAAAGTATTAAAAAAAAAAAGAGAAGATATAACGGGTTTTTAATGTATATGTATATACACGTCTTACTTATATACTTGCTCGCTAAAATCATTCAGTAATGAAATTATATTCAGGTACGGTCAGTAAATTTTACAAAATGGGGATAATTTAAGCTTAATGTGTACATAAATTTAATTTATGGAATAATCTATCAAGCGAATCTTATTAATTTAATTTTTAATTATTTATCTATGATGATCATTAAAAAGAAATTTATAAAAGCAAAGATTAATTATATTATTATATAAACAAATAAATTAAAATGAGACTATAAATATCCTATATCCGATAAATCAGTTTATTTTAAATTCCATTCAAATTTTTCTGTATATATACATAAATATATTTGATTTAAACGATTATTATAGAAAAAATATTTCACAAACTGATAAGTGTAAATTCGTGAATGGTGAACATCGATAAATCCAATCGTTAATATATCACGTAACGAATTGCTCGCAATCGGAATTAAGACGAGCATAATTAATAGTCCTGCCGGAATCTTGTAACACGTACATTCGTTATCCCGTTTGATGATGTCTCGAAATTTATCGTTTTTGTATGTATATTCAGATAGGAAACATCTTATATCCATAACATCGATAACAAACAATTTCTTTCTCGTTTTTGTGTTCATTGGTTTTGCAAAAACCGTTCGCCGATTTGCAAATTCAATTTCTTGCGCTAAATTCATTACGAAAATAAAAATATTAACAAAAATTCGAAAACTTGAATTCAAAATGAAATGGCACGAAGATAAATTCTATGAATAAACAAGCCCGCCGTCTCGATGAAAAATCATCGAATTTATTTCATCAAAAATACATATATATATGTATAAAAATATGTATATAAATATTAAACGAAATAACAAACATTTTACTTTATTTTCGATGATCTTATCAAATCGATGAAATCTTGTTCTTAACGCTTAATACACACACAGAGATACACACAAAATATAAATGCACAACTATGTATATACACAGATTTGTAAAAGTAACGTTCGTAATAAACATTTCAGATAATTTAAACTTGTTAAAATAAAAGATGTGAAGTTCCACGAAAGCAAAACAATATAAAAAGAAAAAGAAAATCGATCCTGAAAAATGAAGTGGAAGAGAGGGAGGATGAGAAGGAAGATGAGAAGGAGGATGGTGTGGTAGAAGAGGGTAGAGGAAAGGGGGATGAAGAAAAGAAGTTCGAAGTAAGGCGCGTGAGATTCGAATCGTACCAAAGGTAAGTGGGTGGTTCGTGAATATTCAACGACTTGAAACTTGACCATTTTACATACTCGAGACACAAAATGAGAAAAATAAAACTATTTCGTTACCAACAGTCGTCCATTAAAAACGTAACACTGATTTTGCACATTTCTTTTCATATTTTCTACCAATCTTTTTTTGCTAATCTTTGAAATCTCACTCTTATTGCAAAATTTAATAGAATTTTTAAGTTTTGTTGATTATTATAAACAAACTGATACATTGATCTCTGTATTATTGGACATTGATAAATAAACAAAAAATAATAATAATGATTAAAAATATTGTTAATCAATTGGAAACGAAAAGAATCAAAAATTATTATACGTACTTTTTATATTTAAATATACTATATATATATTATATTTTCAAACGATGCGTCAATTTATCCTTTTACATATATAAAAAATTGATCCTTTGCGTGTGATTCAAACGTAAAGTATAATTAACGAATAAGTTTTAGTTATTTACCAAGCGATATAGTAGAATTTTCTTTTTTTTTCTTCAACATTCGATTGACTGCGAGAGTATAAAAAAAAAAAAAAAAGAAAGAAATTAACAGAGCAAAAGAAAAAAAAAGAACGAGCTGCTTTTATTCGTTTAATTTGTGATATGTCGTCGATAATAAGGATTTTTTTCGGTCACCCAACTAAGAATCGCTAATTGGTAGTTTTATATCGTTTCGCGTTGTGCCCATTAAAAAGGTAGGAAAGGAGAGGTGGAGATTTTGATTTATTGGGAAGTTACCAATTGGACAAAGGTAAAGGGTAAGGCCTCGTATTTATGTTCTAGACATGTGTGCAAGCTTCATTCAATTGCAGGGGCAACTTAATTACCAATCTCGATACATACCACAAGACGAACAATAATTGCCTTTCGATATTATGATCTACGGTATAGTAAAAAAATTTGAATAAAATCCAACCCAACTACCCCACACTCCGCCACCATTTTATTATTCCTCATGTATGTACACATACACACGAGTACTCGAATTTATTTCGATTTGCTCATTAAAATCAAAAAAATTCATTATATTTACAATTTACGTGTACTCCGTTCTTATTGATAAAAGAAATAATAAAATAAAAGTCAAATAATCGTTTCTGTACACCACCATTCGGTGTAAAATCATTTTTATCGATAAGTATCAAATCGAAAGTTGAAAATGTTTAATGAAAATGAAAGTAATTATAACACTATGTTTAAAGTACTGCAATATATGTATTGAATAAAAATAATGAACGATGTTAAAAATTTAAAGGAATATATTTCAATTACCAGTACCTTCTCATCTTCATGTGAAATGATTGTAAAAAAAAAGGAACGGTTCTTCTTATTGTTATTGCTATTTTTAAAGTATATTTAATGGAACGTTAGTACGAGTTGGCATATCGCTTAATTCTTTTGTTTAAATTATGACGACATCGTAAGTATATACTTCGTATCCTCGTAGTATTCGCATGTTGTATGTGTATGTGTGTGTGTGTGCGAAAAGAATGAAATATTTCTTATTCTTTTTTATTTATTTTTTAAAAGGATAATGTTGGATGATTCAACATCGTATTGAACGATAATTACTCTTCCATTATACGTTCAATTAATCGACTTTACTGTACGTTTTTATTCTTTCACTCCCAATAATTACATTGTAGTTCATATTGTTATTGTTTTTTTGAAATAATACTGAAAAATAATTCTGATGATTTGTAAAAATAATGTAATTCTTTGATAAAATGTAATTTAAAAATTAAACATTAATTTAGAAATTATTTTCGTGGCAAAAATGTTTACTCAAAGTAGTGCCATTTCGTATTATCGACAGTGACAATATTTGTAAATGCTCAGATTTGCAAGTGTCCTTAATAAAAATAATAATTAATTAAATATTATAATCTCTTTAAAATGGCAGTACATCGTAGACGATGGGTTAATAATTTTTAAATTATTGTTACTAAAGATAATTTTAAAAAAGAATATTTAATCACAATTCCTATCATACCATTAACCAATAATCGTAGGTTTCTTTCTTATCCATCTTAGGAAATGAAACACTTCCCTTTTACTTACAGTTGGTAAGTATATCCTCTTTTTACTAATTTGTAATTCAATATCAATAATGAAAAATAAAATGAAAATTAAATTAATAATTAGAAATCGAAACAACACGTACCAAGCTTTGCAATGAAGTATCTCGAGCAACTTTACAAACAGAACTGCGAAACACTCATGTCCTTATAATATGTTTGACCTATCAAATTTACAATCTTTGTTTCTTATGTTTGTTTTGGTAAACTTATCTCGAGTTTAACGCATATTTTTATGTTATAAATAAAACAAGTTTCGTTCTTCTTATATGACAAAAGATCAATCAATACAAATGATAACACATAAACATATGAATCAACGATTTAAACGATCGAGTTTAAAATCAGATCATATTTATTCAAAGATCGTAAGGAACGAGAGCTATCGATACTTGGCTGTAGTGCCAAATCGTTATTGATCGACGTGCTCGACTTCTTAGAAAGTAGGAAATCAAATAACTCTCATTTGCGTGATCGGAATTACACAATAATCAACGTGATATCTTAAACAAGAGATATGACATATATTTTGTCCTATTATCATTTTTCCATCGAAATGTTTTATTTTAAACCGCACGTTGTTTTCTAATCTTTCTTTCCTTCTTCCTTTTTTTCAAATCTTTGATCATCGATCTATCGACTAGGTAAGGTAAGCAAGAATGAAATTTGTTGAATGATAAAAAAGCTTAGTAGAAATTCCAGAGCAACGTCCTGTGTCACTTTCACGTCCTCTTCGATTTGCAGTAACTCTACTATGCATACTACTTGCCTATTGTCTTCGATAACAGTGCACTCGAGTTTAATCGTCTCAACGAGATTGCTATTTCTGTTGCTGTTGCTGTTGCTGTTGCTGTTCTTAATCCTGTTGCAGCTTCGAGGGATACGAAAACGATCATGAAATCGCTTCTCACGAGAAATAGTTCGAGAAAGGAGTAGAAAAATGAACTTACACTATACGTTGCAACTCGATTCTCAAACTCGCTTATTACTGCAGACCAAGCGATGTTTAAATGTCAAGAAGTTCTCTCGTTTGAATCTGAAACAAAAAAAAAACTTACCGAGAGAGTAATTTATCTCATAAAATTGGTAAAAACAATAATAAAATAAAAATCAAATATTTCAAAAGTATAAAAAAGACGATATTACGTCAAACAAAATCAATGAAAAATGATAACTTCAAATTTTGTTCTAATTGAGTTTAAGCACAAAGAAAAACATTGTGTTTAATAATATTTAATAAACTTTTTTTAAATCGTAGCAATTTAAGAGAAAAGAAAAAAAAGAAAACATGTTGTCACAATTTATATAAAGAAAGTAGATAATACGATTTAGAAGCGAACAATAGAAGGATACAATTTCCAAAGATGTGTTAAGCAAGGCTGATGCACATATTCTTGTTGTTGGATCGTGTTGAGGTCTTAGGCGGTGCTCGGGGTCCATGGGCGGACCCCGGCGCTCCCGAAGGGGACCTATATAAGTACTGCAACGGAGAGCTCGCGTGTTAAGCGATCCTACAACACAATCACTTCTGCCTCATCAGCTACGAGACATGCGTCTTCCTGTGAGTACTCCAACTACTCGCCGTCCATAATCCAATCTTACAAAAAAAGACAATAAATAAAAGATAATAAAAAACATTTAATCGTCTCATTGCAGATTATTAATTAAAAGTACAAAATAATAGAGATAGTAAGGAATTTTTCGTTGAAATTATTTTCTAGTATCTTTTACTGACAATTACAATATAAGATATGTTATTTTTTGATTTTCTTTTTTCTTTTTGAATTTTTATAATTTGCAAATAAACGTCCTGATAGTTGAATAAAAGTTATTCCGACAGGTGCCGTTCCTTCTTTCTTGCGTCAGCTTAGTAGCCGGCCAGTACAACAGCCGACCTTACCAGGTGACCACTCCTGTGCCAATTCTCAAGCAAATAAACAAGTACGTATAACAATCAAAGTAGAATAAAAACAGGATACAGTGAACATCTTACAAGTAATGAACAAATTCAACCAAAATTATTTATTAATATTTTTCCTATACAGTCCTGTCATACACATTTATATAATTAAATTGGTTTTTTAATTTCACGTGGACAAATTGAAAAGTTTTGAATGAGGCATAGAAACAATTATTATTATTATTAACATGAATAAAAATGAATAATAAAAAAAGAAGTATTCTCGATAATTAGGCACAACGAAGATGGTAGCTATAGTTATGGTTACGAGGCGGCTGATGGTTCGTACAAAATCGAATCAAAATATCCAACCGGTGAAGTTTATGGGAAATATGGTTTCGTTGATGATACTGGAAGTGTTCGAGAGATCGAATATGGTGCATCTCGACGTGGATTCGAACCAGCAGGAGCTGGAATCAACGTACCACCACCGACCTTGACCTCATCCAATAGTATTGCGAACGGACCCGAGGACGATGGTCAATATCGTGAAGACCCATCAGTTTATTACACCGATCCAAGATATACCAATGGTGAACGTTACGAACCGAGGCCACCATCTCAGCCCTATAATCTTCAACGACGTCCAACCTTCGATGCTCGTTCTTCTTTACCAAGGTCAGTCATTTTTTTGTTAAATCATTATAATAATAATTATAATAATGACAACTCTTTATGAAGAAATATAATCACATAAATAATTTAACATATTTGTAATAATTTTAATAATTATAACATATAATAATATATTTTATTATATTATACCATAAAATTTCTAATTTTAAGAATAAAAAATTATTTAAAAAATGAATGTAGAAAATGATCTTAGTTTTGTTTCGAGTTTGGTTTGTCCGATTAACAACTGACTTGAACTACTAGCTCGAATATATAATCTCTTTAAAGTATTATAGATTTTGACAAATATATTTGATTGTTTTTAATTGAAAAGAACAGAAGCTTTTAGACGATTGATTGAAAGAGTTAGTTGAGGGATCTTGCATAGTGATCGAGGACGTAACTGGATAGTCGATTTAACTCAAATGTCAGGCAAATCGTTTGAATGTAACAATCGTGACTTGCACAACCATAGAATTGTCTAATCCTTTTATAGTATAGTTTATGTAACTATTGTTTCATTCAGCTAATTTATTAATTATTTATTATAATTTGGATAATTGATTTCAGTGATGCTTCATTTTATTTATTTATTATTATTAGGAGTTTTATATTATATATTGAATTTTTAATTATTAAATATATCTTCACATTTTAAGGTACTTATAAATTAAGAAATTTTCTAATTTTCTAATTAAAAATACACACGCAATACTTTTTGCAAATGAAACATTAAACCTAAATTTTGTACTACTCAATTTAAAGATAGAGAAAAATGATAATTTCTCATTTCAGAAGTAATAATAATAAATATTTGTATATATGACATAGTTGATAAATGAATACTGGTCGTTTTAGTAATCCTCCACCGATAGCACCTCGAATGTCGGCGTTTCAATCCGAGGCCACGTATCGACCACAATATCAACCGCAATATCAAGGACAACAGGGACAAGGGAGATCCTTGTATACGCCGATGGCATACCGAGCCGGATATCAGGGACATCCGGAACCTAACGTGGTCTCCAATGCTGGCACAGCATCTTATACTATAAATTACAAACGATAGGAGAAGATTTTTGAAAGAAATCAAAATGACATCCTATAGAATGTAATCTCGATATTTCTTCTTTTCTTTGTACATAAGTTAATTTAATTTTTAACTCTATCAAATATTTTTCTTTTCTTGTAATTTACGTAACCAAAATTCATAGTCTTGTTTTTTTTTTCACAATTTAGTTTAGGTTTACAATACAATGTGCATTATAGTAAATGCAATGCGAATAAAGGCTGCTTTTTGTAACATAAACAAAAAATATTATTCGTCTTAAGTAAAATTATAAATACAAATAAAACACAGAAATTAATATTTATTTGTTTATAAATTAAACGTTCCGAAATAAGATTATTATATTAACTTATATTATAATTATAATTACTTATATATAATAATTTTATTAATATATAAATATATAAATTATAATTTATATATATTTATTATATTATATATTTAAATAAAATTTTTAATTAGAATCAGAATCAAGATCTTTTCAAGTGAGGATTCTAACGATACAATGCACTTAAGTTTTCAGTGTAAAGAACGACCTTGAATAAACTTGCATACGTTATGGGTAAATGTCTATGTATGCGCGGACAAAAGAGACTCCAGTACACATTCTTACGTCTTTTAAATGCCGTCCAGTAGATTTTTACGTCCGTGAGGAAGGTCAAAGGAGTACGTCGACCACACCCAGGAATTTCATCCACCCTGTGCGCGCACACATCGAAGACGCACCTCCGACATTTCTTTTTCAATTTTAACGATCCTTTACATACTTAGCTTTTAATATTATTTCATTTATACATTGTAAATGTATACATTTTTTCTACTTGGTTGAAAATATGAGGAATTTTTTTTTTTTAGGTTGTACATTTCTAAAAAACAAAAAAACAAAAAAAAGAAATAAAAAACATAAATTTTCTCACGCGTATCACAAATGTCGGTCAAATTTAAGCAAAAAATAAAAACAACTTTATGGAGTATGTTGGCCGAGTAATACTGAACGAGAACTCACACGCTTGTTATGCGTGTTCCCTCTCGGTCCATGCTCACCTTTCACAATGCTCGAACGCGTGCCCTCGCTTTTTCGATTTGCTCTCAAAAGCGACACGATAATGTCCAGGTAAAAGTGTTATTTTATACTCTGAGGCGCTTCAAATACAAGAGATGCTATTAAATTCACGGAAGTTACTTTTTAACATCGGACGTTAGTTAAAAGATTAGAATCTTTACACCAATTAATTTCATACAACATAAATTATTATTATTAAAAATTAAATAATTGATTTATTATTTTATTTATTAATTAATTAACACCCCTTTCACCAAATTTTAATCCTCCAACATGGACCTTACAGTGGCCAATACTATACGTGAATAATTATTATGACTTTTTAATTAAATTTGTTAAAATAAAGAAATATAAAAACTGGTAATTAGTAAAATCCATCTTATCACAATTCTAGTGTTTAATTAATTAAAAATGAATTTTTTTGAAATTTTGAAATTGAAAATTAAATCTCGAAAGAAATTTGATGCCAGCACACTTTCCTGTTGTGTCCTCGTTTCTTCTTTCATTTTGAATTCTTAATATTACACCATAATAATTATACGTTAATGAAAGGAATGAAGAGAAGAAAAGAGAATGAGAAGGAGGAGATTAAAGAGTGGGAGGAATGAAAAAGGCACGCGTCACGAAATCGACAACGACGAGTAGAGTTCTCTTATCCGACTTTTGCCATGACCGCACGCAATTTCTCGATTTCGCGTTCACTCTCGAGAGACATTCTGATGTAAGGCGTGGTATACCTCAAGCAACAACACCTAGGATTCAAACAGGACTTTAGATCTCAACTGAGAATGGCTTCTCTTTTTCTTTATTGCCATAATACACTCACGCATAACTATGTTCATAATATTCTACTAATTTTTTGTTTATCTTCTTATTTTCTTCCTTTAATTGAAATAAAATAAAAAAGAAAGGAAGTGTTTATGACAAGGATGACGATATGAAGATGTTAGAGCGTGTTCTTTTTCCAGCCAACGACGCGACGTTACACTAAGCTTACTTTCTATTTTTATGCAATAATCATGAAAGTAACAACGATACTTATACTAATAGAAAAAAAAACCAAGTTGGGGAAGTGATGATAACTTTTGTTAGACTTGTGCGAATGTCGAGAAAACAAAAAAAAAAGGATTTTTCTTTGCTATTTTTTCTATCATTCATTTTTATAAATATTTTTCCCCATTTACGATAAATTGACAATTAGAGCGAGAAAAAGGCATTTCTATGATGTACTTTCTATTTTTATGCAATTGTTATTATGAAAGCAACAATGCACTTATAAAGAATAAAATTAGAAAAAAAAACAACTGAAAAATAATACACAGTTATGGAAATAATTTCGAAACTTATAGACTAAACTTATATTATAATAAAAGAAGAAACAAAAAATAGTTAAAAGTAAACTATTGTATTTTTTAATTTTTTATTTTTCGTTAATTCCTATTTACGTTTGTTTCTAAATTAAAAACGTACAAATAAATCTAATCTAAGACTTTCTATTTTTATGCAACAATTACGAAAGCAACAATGTATTGATAAAAAGGGAAAAACTACTAGTTTAGATAAATTGTACAAGAAACTTATGTGAATAAAAGGTAAAGCTTTTTTTTTATTTTTTTTTTTTTACATTATTCTGTAAGAACTTAAAAAATGAAATAAATCGATGATTGTGTGTGTTGTTTTAAAGTTAATATTATATAATATATAATATATATAAATCAATATGTTTATGGAAGGTCACTGAGTAATTTGTTGATTCGTTTCGAGAGAACTTGACTTGTCTTCTCATCTTTTTTCTCTTTTTTTCTCTTGTTCTCTCTCACCCTTCTCCACTTTTTTCATCCGTGTTGCATTTACGCTTTTCGCAAGTCTCACGGCCGTGAAAGCACATTTGCTCGGTTGAAAAGGCAAGAACGGGATCGTAAACAAAGCTGTTATTTCTAAGTGGGAGTATCAAAGAAAGAAAGTTAACTTATTGTAAATCATTTGAATAACAATAGAAAGAATTTTCACAAGTTATTTTACAGCTCAATTTAAACAAAACAAAATAAAAAACCGTTAATACTTATGAAATAAACATAAAATAAAATAAAATATGAATTGTAAAAAATATGCATTTAATTAATAATACAAATAATTAAAAGAATATGCATAAAAATTAATGGATTTCTATAGAGATTGTCATAAAGTTAATGGTAAGTAATTTCTTTTTTGAGTTGTTGTTCTGCCTAACGCTTTCTCCATCGTAGCAAAGCGTAAAATCGAATGAAATGTGTTTAGAATCTGGTTTAGTCCCCCATATAACTTGCATTGTGTTATACGATCGTTATTACATAAAGATCAAAACCAAAAACAATAAAGATTAAACTAAAACAAAAAATAAAAAGAAAAATGAAAGCTTTTACAAAATTTGATCGTTCACGTTGTGAATTTACATTAAACCCTTGAAGCTATGAACAATTTCCCTTCCCAAGGCAATGTTTATCAAACTTTACTTCGATAAGAAAAAAAGAGTGATGAATTTGCATGGCGATTAAACGGTCAGTTTATGGTGAAAGTAAAACACCTACGATATTCCATACAGTAAACTAACATTCCAACTAAACAAGCCTAATTTTTGTCTCAATACTAAAAGAAAGAGAGAGAGGGGAAAGAAAGATTAGGTTACTCTTAATAAAATATGATAAGAAGTTGTAATAACTTGATCGTAAAAGACTTGATCAGGAGAGTTGATTTAGAAAAATATTTGCATCATTTTATACTAAAGGACATAATGAAAGATTAAAGAAAGATAGAAAGAGAAAGAAAAAAACAGGCTAGTTTGACCCGTCGTCATTATAGTTGTCGTTGTGGTCGATTAACGTGCCTGTTACTAAACATATACATTTTAAATACCATTACTATCGATCGAGTTAAATTGATCAATATATTTGATAGGAATTAAAAACATATCGGGGAGGGAGGGGTAAAAAAAGGGAAGGGAAGGGAAGGGAAGGGATTTTTCGATCGGAGCATTGAAACGAAACGAAAAATACACCTGTAATTTCTCTTTACTGACTGACCCCAATATATATATATTCCAACTTTTACATAATATTATCTCTCAGAAGCTCGATGTTGGTTGTCCAACGGCTTCTTGTCCGCGTTCTTGTCGAGTTTCGAAGCCAAGAAACCTCCAAATCCGTTCTAAATTAATCAATACATTTTTAAACTTACATATACATATATACATAAATATTTGTTTTTCTATGGAAACGTTTATTTATCTTGGAAATCAAATAAATTATAATTAATTACATTTAAAAATAATTTGTTAAGTTTTTTAAATTACCTCATCAACTAGCAAAAAATAATTCGATCAACAGGATTTAAATAATAATAAAAATAATATTAATAAATCATTGTATTAATTAAAATAAATTATCTTAATTTAGAGCAACATTTCAAAAATTGATCTCTGTCAAAAATAATTCGATTAACACGATTTAAATAATAATAATAATAATATTGCTAAACTATTTGCATTGATTAAAATAAATAAATTTTTGGGTTAATATAATTTTGTGTGTGTGGTATGAAAGTTGAGAAGGGGCGTATCAACAAATTGGTGGGGAAAGAAGGAAGGTAGACATCATTTAGGGGATATAAGAGTGCTGTAAGAGGACAACAAGGCAAGCGTACAGAACTCGAATAGATAGTGAAAGTCCCCCGGAGCAGGGAACAAGAGTATGAGGAAGGGTAGAGAGGAGAGGGCAGGAACGGGGGGTCCAGTAAGGTATATGAGGGCCTCAGTTCGAGCAAACGCTGGTACTCTAGCCTCGCTGCCTACTTACATTCACATACACTAACACAATCGAAACAACAGGAGACACAATGTATACCTTAGTGACGGTACGTATAATACGTTCCTAAAATCGTGCATCATTTACTTTCTTTTGTGATCGATAACCTCGGGGAAAGAATCACCCTCCTCCCAAAAAAAATTCAACCAACAAAATGAAGGGGAGTAGAAACAAAATTTGCGCGTGTGAAATTTTTTCCTTGTGAGATATAATATACAGTGACCAGTGTACAAATAATCAAAGTGTTCAAATAATTTAAATCATCATTTTATTTATATTTTTTATTTTTTAATTTCGAGTCAGTGAAAGGGATTATTTTTAAGTTGGTTTCAATCACTGTGATCACGTTCCGTTTCTATAATGATTTAATAAACGTTAGAAGTTATGGAAGACGGAACTAAATTGTCGTGAAACACGAGAACGAATCTAAGTACTTCCGCTATGGAAGAGTCCTTGAAAAGTGTTCTAACGTTCCGTTTAAATTTATTTGATTTTAACTTTCTTCCTTATGGTTACACAAGAATCGAATAATTCGTTTAACTGGATCAACTTTTTCCGCGTTAAAGAATTATATAAAATATCGAAGGTTTTTATGGTTTTTTTTTTGTTTTTCTTTTTTTTTTTTTGCATAAAGAATTGTAGGAGTTTAATATGTAAGAATTATCATACGTAATTTAACGGCGAAAGTGGTTGGAATATGAAAGACTAGTTTAAGATTATTATAACCGTACTTGTGCGTTCACTCGGGCGGAACTTACAGGAAGTATGTTACATGCCACTATTAATAGATTACGTGTGCATGAGTATGTTCATTTTATTTGTATTTAAATTTTGTTGAGAAAAATTTGATGAATTTTGTTTCTTAATTTGGGTTATTCAATATATATATTATTACGATTAAGGTTTGAGCAAAATTCTTGTTCGGGTTGATTGATTTTTAACCTACCAATAAACTGGCCTATTTTTTGAACTATGCGATTTCATAAGTTAAATCTTAAGAACTGTAACATACAATACTCTTAACACATGTATCTGATATTTCCAGGTAGCAACGGTGGTTACCCTGATACTTTCGGTATCAGCGCAACGGTATCAACAGATAGATGATTATGCCGATTACCAAGCACCCAGACCAGCTCATCCAACTCCAAGAAGTTACTCTTCAGACTCGGCACCAGCAAGACAACAAGCGGCAGCACCGGAGAGTCCAAAACCAACGCCAGTTGCAATTTTGAAACAAATCAACAGGCACAATGAAGACGGTTCATACACGTATGGGTTTGAAGGTGCTGATGGATCTTTCAAGATCGAGACGAAATTACCTGGTGGCGAAGTGAAGGGAAAATACGGATTCGTCGATGACACTGGAAAGGTCCGAGTGGTGGAATACGGTGCAAATCAGTATGGTTTCCAACCAGCTGGCGAAGGTATCACAGTGGCTCCACCGACCTTGGTTGATGAAACTACAGGCAAGGATGGACTCCAAGCACAAAATTATCAGGATTACGATTATCAACAAGCTGCCAGACCTCAAGCAGCACCTCAACAAGCTGTTCCACGTCAACCCCAATATCAACCTCAATATCAACCACAACCACAACCACAACCTCAATCACACACCCAAGCTGTCTATGCGCCAGCGCAACAGGCACCCTCACAACCAGCCTTACCGAAAGCACCAATTTTCTCCCCATCAATTCCTTCTCGTCAATCACCTTTGCTTCAACATTCCTATGACGAACCCTCGCCGACGTCTCAGGTTTACAACCAAGGCCCCGCTCAATTTGCCCCAGCTCCGGTTCAGGAACGCGGCCAACCTCAAACGCGCAGTCAAAGTGGCGGAATACTCGATCAACTTGCCAGAGATTATGCTCTACCGCAAGGAGTAGCACCGCCATTACACGATATCAGCTTCGGTTATTACTAGCTCGTCTAGTCTAATAATATTCATCAGATTTTTTATGACTGTCAGATATCATACAGTGCATTATATTTTATTTTATTGGTTTTTTTTCCTTTTGTATTTCATTCTTTTTTTTTTTGATATTCTAATTAATAATTTTTTAGTAATTAGGTATCTGTGTCTTAAAATAGAAAGGATTCGAGGACGATTAGAATAATCAACGAGAATATTTCGCAACTCGTGATATTCTAAATACGGTTTACTACCGGAACAATTATACTCATTCTTATGTTAGTTATAGTTGATCGATAGTTCTTTTAGCAAGAGAAAAGAGCAAGAGAAAAGGAAAGAGAAAGAGAAAGAAAAAGAGAAGGGGAAATATCTCGAGGTCAATCGGTGAAGTTGATTCCTGTTCAATGTTCTTTTTGATTTTTTGATTTTCTCAAAACTCTTACTAAATCGATAAGCATCAAGATCAAATACGTGAGAATCCTTGTTCCGGTAGTACATGATGTTGTCCTTGAATGATAATCCTTCCTCTAATAATCATTAGAATTAATTACACCGAATTCTTGCCATTGAAACCGAAACCTCGTTAAATTACATGAATTAGGTCTGAAAAATATTTTACGATTAGTTAAAAAAATAATAAAATGTTAACTCGCACTGTACTCGTGCTCCCCTACGAGAGAAAAATAAAAGAGAAAGGAAAATGGACACGTGTATTGTCGTGTTAAAGTCACGTGGGAGCCCACGTCTCTCAATTTTATCATTAGGTTATTATAATGTAATTATTATTATCGAAATAAAGAGAAATCATTAATAAAACGAACCTATCATAAACCATCCACGATCATCTTTGATCTTTGATGTCTTTTTTATCCACGTTTCGGATCCTTGTCCTTTTTTTTTCTTCTATGCTTTCTAAAA
This sequence comes from Polistes dominula, assembly GCF_049000335.1. Lineage (NCBI taxonomy): Eukaryota > Metazoa > Arthropoda > Insecta > Hymenoptera > Vespidae > Polistes > Polistes dominula. The sequence goes on along the minus strand of NW_028300916.1, from coordinate 5,930,587 downwards.
TAATTGTAGAAAAGAACAGGATAGTCGTACACATACATAAACCTGTTATTAACACATACAGGATCATAATACCAACTTTTACTTTCCGAGGATAAAAGGATCAAGGAAACGAGATTGAAAGATTTTTTTATTTCAATTTTTATTTTTATTTTCTGTATCAGATTCACGAATTCACACAAATCGTAGTTGCGAAATCCTCACGAGATCTGCTCTTTTACAAAAAAAAAAAAAAAAAAAAAAAAAAAATCAATTTGCTTGATATGCCCCTTTCAAATGATAATCCGTCGTACAATTGTGTTAATCCGGTTCTCAAAATACAGGTACTTGAGATTGTAATCTTTTTAATGTCGAGAAAGTGATGAAATAGATCCTGGTAATGAACGAAACTAAATTAGGTAATTAGGCTACTTAAATTAGTCTTCTAATAAATTAATTATAATTAATTTCATAGGAAACGAAGAATACTCACGATTCTTTCGACCGTGAGGAACTTTGTGTTTGAATTTAGTTCAATTTAAATCGGTCCGATTATTCAGATGATACTTTTCGGTAAATGAGGTTTTTTTTAACAATTAGTAATAAAAAAAGGTTTATAAAAATAAAATGAAAATCTTGGCAAAGTACCAAACAATTCTATCATCATCATAATGCACCTTTGTCCATGCGAAGTGAGCATTACTTAATGTACGTTGACCTTCTTATACGCAAGACAAGAGGACCGTTCTTGCATTTGCTATTCAGGTGTGACGTTATGTGGATGAAGATTCGAACTTTTACGTAAGCGAGTTTATAAATAACGTAGACTTATATACTATTGCTGCATGAAAACTCGTGAATTATTATAGGTCTTATGTTAGACCTATTTATCATTTAACTTTCATAGTCTTAAACAAAATCATCGAGAAAATTATAGTATTTATATATATATGATCGTTTTACTAATGATTTCTAATAAACTGTTTTAAATATTTTCTTCCTTTAATATGCTGCTTGCGTAACGAGCATAAAATTTTAATGGTTTTTTTTGAGTCGAATTTTTATAGTTAAACGAAACAAAAAAAAAGAAAAAAGAAAATAAATAATAAGAAAACGGAACTAAAATGGCCGTCGTTTGTTGGACATTTTAAGAATGCGGTTTAGTTCAATTAGATCAAATTCATTTCCTTTATGTAACGATTCGAAGTATCTGTTATATCTAAGGAAAGAAAAAAGGAAAAAGAAAAAAAGAAGAGGCGGGAGGGGGGAGGAGAGAAAATGATATTACACAAGTATAGTAAGGTACGAGTAACGAAAGTAACGAACGTAATTAAATATGTACTTATTTACCGGTGTAACGTCGACGGTGTAAGGCCGAAGGACTTCGTGAGCGTGAAAATAGGCGCGTGAAAATAACTTTCCCCTTCGAAAGTTTTAAGACGGTCAGTCGAGCATCCGTCCTTTCGAGATACGTCAAATATTATTTATTTATTTATTTTTAATGTGTACCAATAATAATTCAATATTTACATATTTATAAATTTTGTTCAATAAAATTATATCATCGATTTTATCCAAATTTTTCGTTCATTATTTTTACAATGATTCATTCATAAAACAACAGAAATTTTATTTTTAATATTTTTTTGATAAAGTAATTTTAATGATATTTTTGTTATTCACACACAAACACATATACAAAGGTACACAGTGATACACATAGAAATAGAAGGAAATCTAATCCGACTAAGCACGTGCCCTTGCAACGTAAATTGCAAACGATGAATCGATGGCACGAGTAAATGAAGACTGCACGATCTTCTCTCTATCTCTATCTATTTATCTCTTTCTCTCTTTCTCTCTTTCTATTTCATTCTAGCACGTGGCAAGCAAAAGCCCCGTGGCTGCTTCACCATTGATGATCATCCTGAGAGCGAGAGACTCGTCTTGATAATGAAAGTAGGCAAGTGTGTATTCCTTATATTATTATTCTAACTCGACTTGGTATGAAATCTTCTACGAAACAATGATTATTATGATAGCTGAGTGAATAATTATCGAACATATTTAAACATGTTACTATCATACACGCCTAACTTACGCGGAATTCTTTTCACATATCTCGTAATCGTTCCATATAAATATTTAATTTACACAAAAAAAAGGTAAAAATTGAAAAAAAAACAACAAAAAAATTAACACGTTTTAATAAAGATTTATGGGAATTAAATTAATCCGGAAGTAAGGATTGATTTAGAAAGGCATCAATTGAAAGAAACTCTCCCGAATTAATATTATATCCTGAATAGAAAAAGAGAGAGAGAGATCGTGTCAGATATCGGTGACGATCTTTCCAGCACTTTCTTCTGGACAGATGTTTATTTCTCGACATGCTCGACGTACCGTTTATATTTTTCTATCTACACACCAAAGATATTTATTGATAACGTTCAATATTCATCAATTTGATTCTACAAATATTGATTCAAAAGTAGTAAAAAAATAAATATACAAAACAACGTAAAATAATCTTAAATTAATCCGACGAACATTTCTTCATCCAACTGTAAAAAAATAATATCAGTCCAACCAACATTTTACCTAAACCTGCTACAATACAATACAAATTTAGAAATAACTTGCAACATATTACATAAAATAATGAATAACAATTGACCATAAAAAAAAAAAAAAAACATTATCCAAAGAAAGTGGAATAAATTTGCCATATTCTTTCAACGTAAAAACCAACTAGGATCTCACATTAACGTTTTACTATTTCAGTCAGTGTACTCATATAAAATATGTCCTAGTTTAATCTGATAGATAAGAGAAAGAATTGTCGACTGTTCAAATTTGGCAATGGGATTCCCCTACTATTGAATTGTTACGGTTTGGCAATGGCCATGTCACACAGAAAAGCAACAAGCCCCATCTAAGAATCTAATTCTCGGGTGTTCCAGTGTGTCCGATGAGCAACGAATGCCTATCCAAGATGCCCCCACTATTGGTAAAAGCCTTCGTATAGGTTATAAAGGACCGAGGTGGAGTACTATCCCACTGCACTCTCTCAGTGAAACTCTTAGAGGACCGTTCCTCACCGTCTCTAACCCTTCACTAACGGAAACGCCATGAGGATTTTTCTTTTGGTACGTACTCGACCATACATTACTATTTTTATTTATTTACTTTCATCCAATTTTTTATATACATTCAATTCCTAATTAAATTTATCATTTTTTATTTTTATTTTTATATAGATATTGATATTAATTATTATTTGTATAAAAACTTTGTGTGTGTGTGTTTTTTTTTGTAATTTTATTTATAAATTCTAATAATTTCTCAATTTTTTATTTAATATTTAATTTAATTTTATTTACTACAGGTTTATTTTGAATCCATGTGAGTTATCCATGTGTATAATATTATAATAATTTCTTAGACATATCCAGTGTTTTGTATCTAAACGAAATTGTTTCTTTCCTTAGAAAAAAAGGAAACTTTTTCTATTAACCGATAAACTTTTCTAATAATCGATAATAATATAATGAAATGATCAATCATAGAAGATAATTGTTTAAACAACTTTTATAAAACATCATATCGCGTGCGATTATTCCCGCATAGTTACGTCGGAATAATGTTGCGAACAGAATGGTGACTTTCTCTTCATTATTCGTCATTTCCGAATCATTACTATCGAACGCGTTCGCCTTCAATTTAAACATAAGTACGTACCAGCATATGTATATGCATATGTGTGTATGCATGTATGAATATACACCTATAGTATCGTTAACGCTTTATATAGTGGTAGGTTAGATTTTCATTTTCTCTAGGGAGAATCGCTGACAACATCTAACAGTAAACAACAATTTTGTTATTTTCCATTTTCTCGTGAGTTCATTCTTTTCTTTTGTCTTTTAAACAAATGCTTTACTAGAATGAGAAATTATACGTTAGGTTTTCACACATTTTATACTCGATCCTATTATATACCCACGATCATCATTCTCGTGTCATCATAATCATAATAATCATTGTCCTGTCTTATTCTTCGTCTAAAGTAACACTTTTACTGAATTAAAATTAATCTTGATAATAATAATTATTATTATTTATATAGCTTTTAACATTTTCGTATTTTAGTATTATTGATTTTATGGGATAACACTTATTTACGTCAAATTATTGTAAAAATAATTCTATCTATTTATGGCATTTCCTAGTTCCTATGCATTCTACTTTTCTCACATACTTCGAGTTTGCTACGGATCATGGATCATGTGGGATAACGAAAGTATCGTAACTCGTCTTTCACGGTTAGACACCCCTTCGAAGTATTTATTTCGAGGAAAAAAAAAACGGAAATAATACTACGCTCTTTCCATCTTTCTATCTTTTCAATCTTCATAATCTTTTCATCAGATATAAAGTTATTAACACGTAAGAATAGTAATTACAATTATTTTTTACTTAAAAATATTTAAAAAGTGAATTGAATCTAACATGGAAACAAATTTTCTTTCCGTCAAACTAAACTCATTTTTTCACTTTACTTTTTTTAAAAATAATATTTAAATAAAATAAATTTAATAATTTCTTCATTTCAAATTCAAAATTGACTTTTTAATAAATTTAAATCTTCAGACCGTGCCAGTTATTGGAATAATTTTTTTTTAATTAACTAGCTTTAATTATCTTATAATAAATTCGCGCTAATATATGAAAACAAAAGAAAAATAAATAAATAAAATATGTAAAAAGCGGTGAAAGTATATCGATCATATAATATGTATCACATAATTCATTTGAAATTCCAACTCGTTTCTAATTTATCACAAATCCTTTTTCCATTATAATCACGCATTACTTACGTATGTTCAACATTCCTTGATTTCGATCTAACGATTTATTAAAAATAGAGATAGATCGCTTGGAAAACGATCCGTACATTGAAATACTCAGTATAATATAACGAGTTCGCAATAAAGATCGAAGGTACATACAAACACATTCATACAAAGGTTCATTGTACGCGTTGGATTCGTTTCGCACGTAATAGAATCGATATCGGAAGGAATATCGATTCGATAAAGATCGTTATATCGTTCTTTCTCACTTTCACCGATCGTTAAAAGGGAACGTTATTATTAGTTTTTTTTTTGTATTCAATTTTTTCTTTCATCATTTTAACCTAATAACCCTAATTCAAAGTCAACTCTAACGGAATATTAATCGATCTTTTGATTAACTTTCGAAATGAAAACTATACGAAAAATATTATAGTCAATATATTTGTCTCTTCTTTTCTTTTCTAATTTCGAACCAGTTTGAAATGTTTCGTTGTTGACTTTCAAAATTGATCGATCGATCTATCGATTGTGTCTTTCTAATTTTCGATCTAGTTTAAAACGATTAGAAAAAGTTCGTTAAGAAAATCGATTAACTTGGAAGGATTTTAATTATCGAAAGACTAATTGTGTAAATGTTTCGATTGGTAGTAAGTAAGCAAGCAAGCAAGTAAGTAAGTAAGAATAGTAAACTTCTAGTTTCCTAAGTCTAGTTTAATACGTTAGGAAAGCAATCAGACGGAGAGAAACCGTGCACGTTGAACTGCGAAAGCGAAGCTAATTCACATAATGGAAGCGAATCTCAACGCTTTCTTCGTGTCTAGACGTTAGGCACGAGCGAATGTGTTTACTCTAACGATTTGTGCTCTTTCCGTTATTCTTGATCGATGATCTACGATTAACGTTTCGCCACTTTACCATAATCTTTAACCATTTCATTTTTCCCCTTCGTTTGATTCTCGATCTATCGATTGGAAAATAATCGCCGATCAAAACGATAACAAGATCCAATCATCAATTAAGACATCATTCCATCTTATTCTTTTAACACTAAACGAATGGAAACATTAACGATTATTACATTTCTTATTACTTGACTTTAAATTATATATTATTGGATTTGTTTCAAAAGTTCTTACAAATTTTCGATAATTATACATTTTACAGTATATTTACAATTATACTGAAAATATTTGTTCATTGAAATAAATGTATTTATAAATTGACAAGAACTTTCCAAGCAACTCAATAATATAAAAATATATTTCATTATAATCTTGTACTCACCAAACTATTGTGAATAATATACGTAATGTCTTATTGAAAAGATGTTTCTAATCAAACTAATCGTCTTAGTGTGTATACAATTTGTTCAACGTGATAAACTATCGTTGATATTTTCTTTCGAGAAAATAAAGTGAGAGTAAAACATACAACGAACGCAATGTCATTCCTAGAAAAGCATACGTTACTATAGTAGCATACGCAATACGTAAATAAGATTTCGTGTATACTTGTATATGTGTGTGTGTGTGTGAATGTGTGGGTATTATTATGTATGTTTTGATCGCACAAGGGCATCGTAGAATTCGTTCGGCATACCAATACGAATTACTTTCAATTATCTATACGAAATGACTCACATTCATTCTTAATTCTCGATAGTAAACCAAAGGAAACGTAACCATGCCAACTTTGTTGGATACTTGGATTCGAAACGGTAAATTTCTCGTTCCTTTTTTAGACTCACTTTTCATATCCTCGGTAAGTCTTACTTTTGCTTTTCCATGAACGTCGAAGGCAGCTCGCGTTTCTTCTTACTTTCGAATCTTTTGTCTCTTAGAACGACACTCCAAGAGGAAGAAAGAAGGAAATCTAAAGATCACTATGTGCGATATTAAACTTGAAAGTTAAACTTATCCTAGAAATTCTCTTCCTTCTATTTTCTTTCTATTTTTTCTTCCTCTTTTTATTGTATTTATTTTTAGTTTTTATTTTTATTTTTAAGAAAAATTCAATAGTATAACTTTAAAACGTTTACGCACCATCGAACATAAATTTCATTCGAAAGTACAACCTCTCCTCTTTCCCACAGGTTTAAAAGGAGTTTCTTGTTTTCCGTTTTTAGATTCCTTTAAGACTCGATAATAGTCTCGTTCACTTTATGCACGTTGGTAAGGATAGCCTGGCCTTGAATTTCAACCCTTGACTCTTAGTGCATTGGAACTATGTTCCTTTCAGGGTCATTGATCCTCTACACGACTTTCTCATCCTTCTAAGACTTTATCTCAATATCTTGGATTATCTTTTCATTTCATTACAATCTTGCCGATAATATATATCATCTTATCAACGATTTGGCCTTGAAAATATAATTATTTTTCTATACTATAATTAAAATGAAGAAATTTTATTTTTTTTTTATATTCTCTTCAATTGAAAAAAAAGAATTACGAACGTTTCTAGAAAAAAAAAACTCGATTTGCAAGGTCGAAGATTAATCATGACAATCATAGGATCTTACGCACGCCCATTGTATGAAGAAAATAAACGCGCAATCCAAATCGTGTATTTCCTAACAGTACTTGTTTCGTTCAAAGGTAATCATTAAAGAAGAAGAAGAAGAAGAAGAAGAGGGGCCATTATTTTAAATATTATTCAACTCACGTATACCTACGTACATTCCAGATTTCACTTTCGAACCTGTTAAGGCCCACCACTTGTGTGATTCAAATTTACACTTTCGTATAATTTAACGATCGATTATATCTGTAACGACGAGTCTAACCGTTTTAAATAATTATTATGCATTAGAAATAAAATCACTTTACAACTGTAAACCTAAATAGGAAAAGAAATGTAACAAGATTTTGTTTTTTTATTTTATTAACGAGATAAATGCATTATTTCATAAAAAAAAATAAGAATACAATAAAGTGAATAAAGTAATACGAAAAAAAAGTTAATAAATAATAAAAATATAAATATAAGTTATAAATAATATAAATAAAGAGTTATAAAAATAAAAATAAATATTATTAATATTTTATTTTAATAACTATTTATTTTAAATAATTATAATAAAAATAATTTATTGTGGTTAATTAACTTTACGAATCTCTATTAAAAAGAAATAGTTTGTTGGTACTTTGTTAGTTGACGAGTATTAATACAGCTTCCGCTTACATGAAGATATAAGTGGTCGATAAAATCGAAAGGTTTCTAACACCAATACCATTACACATTCTCTCTCTCTCTTTTTCTCTCTTTCTCTCTGTATACGTGTTTCTTTTACGTTCGCATTCCTAATGATTTCAAAGTAAAAAAAAAAAAGAAATGAGAAATAAGATCTAGGTAGGTTCTCGAATGTTACACGAGATCTACAGCATCCTTTATAAGGATATCGTTAAAATACTCTGTTAAACATTTCGAACGCCGTTCACTTTGATATATCGAAAAAAAACATGAAGATTTCCGGGTTGGTGTTACGCGTGTTACTTCCTTTTATCAACATACTTATCGATCTAGGATATTTTGAAAGAAAAAAAAATGTATTAGATGAAGAAATAACGATGGCGATGACGACGACGACGACGACGACGACGACGAAGATATACTTTTATTGGGATTTATATATCGATCGTATATCGATTCTTCCTTTCTCTGGAAAGCGAAGAAAGAGAGAGGTATAGTTGAACCGTTTGTAAGAGGAGGGCTAAACAAGGCGTGGTACCGAATGTGTCTGTAAAACCTCTCACTGTATGTGACTGGCGTGCACCGTTTGCTTGATTATAGGAGTACGGGGCCTAACCGTCACGATTTTCCACAACGAGTCATTACACTTCGGTTGATTCAATGCGGTTACTTCTTTGATATATATATATATATATATATATATATATATTTCTTTTTTTTATAGATTTGTGATAAAAAAAATGTGCGATTCATATTCGATTACATATTTCCATGATTTTTGATATTTTTTTATTATCACAATGAAGTATGAAAAATACTAAAATTGTAACTTTTATTGTACGTGTATGTGTTAGTAAATCGTTGGAATATTTGCGTCAGAATTTATTTTTAGATTCGAAATAAGGAAAAAAAACTAGAACGATCAGGAATAATTTCGAATACCTAAGAAAACGAGTTTAACGGGACAAAAGGATTTGTAAATCTTTCGTACTCCGTGAATACGTCCGTGACTGACCAAAATCGATTAGGATCTCACGTTTTGTTAATGTAGTAGTAACTGGTCAGAAAGAGAATCAAGCCATCATATTATTACGACGAGAAATGAGTTGGCTCACGCCCAGGAGACCACGATGCATACCTTATTGTACCGTTCGAAAGTCCTAACATTCAAGGACGTTTCGTTCCGAGCGTGCTTCGAATGTTCGCTAATCGCGTTAATGAAATGCTTTCCGTAGGAATTGGTCAATTTTTATTATACTTACGATTAGATTAAATGTCAGAACCTTTCGTGCAGTGCGTAGGAACATTCATTCTGTTCTTTCCAATTTTTTTTTCATTTAAATATCGCATTAACTTTATTACCTGACATTCGTAAAACACCTTTATCGTTATATAATTTCTCCAGAACAATATAATTTTCAGAATGATCGAGAATCTAGATCGTTATCGTAGCAAACTTTGATATTTGTCCTTTCACACGGTGCGTCTAAGCAAAACGATAAAGAAAAGAAAAGAAAAGAAAAGAAAAAGAGAAAGATTTGTTCAGTTACGCTCATGACATTCGTCGAATATCCCCTTAATGGTTAACTAAGAAAAATTATTCATCTAGAATGATCTAGAATCGAGATTGTTATCCTGCTTGGTTTCGATTCTGTAACACAATAAAGGTCTGATTGCATAATCCTTATTAAAATTCAACAACGATTGGAAGGTCGTATCATTCGACGATTAATCTTAAATGATCGAGCAAAACAAGAATTAGGATCTCATAATAGTATCTTATATTATTCATCCTTTCATTATTTTTTCTCGATCGATCTTTTTAAGTGCAAAACGCGCCGGTAAAAGTGACAGTCAAAGTAAACCGCGTTTCCTGTAGCAGTTCGTCGCCGGGAGGTGTGGTACTCTTACTTACACACACACACACACACATATCTATATTTGTATCTCTTTTCATCTTTCTTCTATTCATGTGCGAGCATTTGCTTCGGTTCAAGGAGATCAAGAGCCGTGTATGTTCGACGAATGAGCCACGCCAAGTTACGCCGCTCTGAATCTGAATCTCACGGTAAAAGAGGCATACCACTTCGCCTGCCTTCGTATTCGGGTCAACCAAGTATCATGCTATAGATATAGACAATATATATATATTGTACTTACTATATTACGTAACCGCCCACAACCATGGGGCGGTTCCCACCGCAACTCACTTTACCGGAAGTACAGACAACCTTTTCTTACATTTTAAGAACGTGTCTGAAGAAAACTATGGTCAACGAGCACGTCAAATATGCGTTTTAGTTTTCAAGGATCTATCCTAGTTTTAACTTCCAACTGGATTATACATCTTACATCCGTCATTCGAAAACAAATTTCATTGCGTAAGACTTTCTTTCCTGTTACATGATGTTTGTTTTGTTTTTTATTCTTACGATTTTTTTTCATCTTTTTATTATTAAATATATGAGTTAATGCATAAGAATAATATTTTATAATTTTCAAGGATTCATCCTGGTTTGCCTTCCAACCTATTACATCCGTCTTACAAATAATTTAAATTGCATGAGATTTTCTTTCTTGTCAGATGTTTGTTTTATTTATTATTTATTTAATTTTTATGCTTTTTATTATTGAATATGAGTTAACAAATATGCATGAGAATATTAAAAATTATTTCTAATTAACTTTACTATTAATTAAAATAAAGAAAGATAATAGTCGGAATTGCGTAAACCTTTCCTTCCCATTCGTTAATGTCTCTCAATTTACTAGAAAAAAAAGAATATTTGCAATTATGTGAATCTTCCCTTCCCGTTTATTAATACCTCATATATTAATTAATATCACAATTTTTCTAATTTAAATTTTATCCACTTACAACGTTAAAACTTAATTAACAAATGAAACGGTGGAATTATTTCATAATAAAGATTTATTTGTAATCATAACGATCAATTTCTTTGGTTCAACACAAATTGACAAACCTTTCGAAGGATGTATGATCAAACCAGTAATTTTCAATTACCTTTTATACATGGGATTACATGGTTGTGGTCTCGTAATGAGGTTTCGATCTCGTTCCGAGAGACTCTATATGGAATTTTCCATGGCACTTGGGGTTCTCGCACACACTCGAGTTCAGCGATCCGCGAAATTTGCTCGCTCTCTCCTTGGCTGTCTCTTCTGCTTCCTATATTGACTAGAAGCGTAGTTCGATACGTGGATCCGGTTTCGTGTTTAGAAAAGAAAATTTAATACTGAACAATATCTCTCTTACATTCTCTAACAATAGTTAGATTTTACGTCAGATGATTGATACGAAGAGAATCGTTGTTAGTTATTTGTTGTTGTTGATAACTAAACACAGATTATTTCCAATCGCCATTTCAATCTAATTAATTTCTGATTTCTTATCTCGCACGACAGGTTCTCGCAGCGTGTCTGCTGGCTCTAACGGAATCAGCTCGACCTTCCATTCGGCCTCGAGTAAGAGAACCACAAGTGTATTACGAAGAAGACAATCAAGCAGCTGAAGATGATTTTGAGACGGTCTATCAGCCTAGAACACGTGCATTACCATCGGCACGTTCAAAGGAGTCTTTGCAACCATCCAAAGCACCACCCGTGCAAACTATAAGAAATTACAACAAGGTCAACGACGATGGATCTTTCACGTTTGGTTACGAAGCAGCTGATGGTTCTTTCAAGGAAGAAACCAGAGGAACGGATTGCGTAGTAAGAGGGAAATATGGTTACGTCGATCCTGATGGTAACAAAAGAGAGTTTACCTACGTATCCGGCAATCCTTGCGACCCTAACGCACCCAAAGAAGAAGAGGACGATCTTCCGGAAAAACAAGAAGACGATGATCTCAACGGTCCAGCAAATTATCCATCGGTCAGACCAGTCGCGATCAGACCGATAAGGCCCAATTATCAGTCGAGTACTACACGTGCCCCAACGACTATTTTCCAAGCACAATACCAACTTGATGACGAGGCTAGTCAAGAATTAGAAGAAGAAGTTCAGAAACCAGTCCAACTTCGACCTACGTCTTTTAGAAAGCCTCAACAATCCTACGTTCAAGTTTCACCATCGACCGCCCTTTACGAACCAACGCCAACTAGTGCACCACAATATTACAGATTGGCGTCCACTTCGAATGTACAATATCAAACGACAGCTGCACCTTCGGAAAGAACCCCATCCACGGTATCACCGTTAGCTTATCAATCGCTCGAGACGAGTACTCGCAAGCCAGTAACTCGTCACCAAGTTCGTCCACAATCGGTCGCCATAACGCCCAGGCCCCATATTGCCCAGGTAGCCGCTCAGTATGTTTCCCCAAGTAGCACTGAAAGATCCATTCCATACAGCACGCAATCACGGCCCAACCCGAGCACCTCGAATCATCTTCGCACCAGCACCGGCCCCTCCAGCTCAGCCCACCTCGATTTTGCCGCGGAATTAGAGCGTTACGTTAACACCGTTGGTGTTCCCTCCAAATCTGCCCAACAAGCCGCACTTGCACCCTCGAGAGCGAAGCTAGGTCAAACTACGGTCACCACGGTCCCCGCGGAGCCCATCTATCAGTCGGAACTGATTTACGATCCCGCAACTGGTCAGTACAATACCCAACTTTATCAGACCTTACCCCAAACCATTGGGGATTTTAGCCTCAGTCACAAACTCCAACCATTCGTAGCCCAGCCCCACCAGTCCCTACTCGGCCTCCAGCAGCTGCAACAGATCCAGCAGCAGCAGCAGCAGCAGCAGCAACAACAACAACCTCAACGCCAGTCGGCCCTTTACAAACATCTCCCTCAGGCTGTACAATCTGCTTCCATCTCGGCTGTGTCCGTTGCTCAACCCCAGGAACTTCTCTATAGGAAACAACAGACCCAGTTGCTCATGCAGTCCCAGAATCTTTATGCCCAGCAGCAACAACGTCGCCAGCAACAACAGCAACAACAATCGCAACAACAACATCAACAACAACCACAGAGACTTCAATTGTTGGAATCCCAGAGAGACCCCCAAGCGTTTTATTACGTTGCACCGGCAAGATCATCCGGTGTGGCTGCGAGTGCGCCACTTACTGCAAGTCAAATCGATCAGTACCTTCGTTCAGCCAGTTCTGCCAACAACTATTGATCAGAACGAGATAATTGCTGATCGTCTCGATTTTTTATATATATAAATATATATATATATATATATATATATCTACAATTTATCTTCAGGGTCCTTTAGAGCGTTATCGAATGCAACACGATAAATTTTAGTTGCGAATCTTTTAGAAAGTTATTCCTTTCGCTACACGTCTGTGAACTCGATGATACAGAAAAAAAGGGACGACTATAGTACAGCGATTAGTATATACACATACATATATACTATATTTATATATTTTCTTTAAACTCGAACGTTGCACCGATCCTTTTCAATGAAACTAAATGCTTTGTGTTCCTAGCTTGTTAAACAAAAAAGAGAAATAGAAAAATGAAAATTATTACTTATTACAATTTCAAGATTAGATTGATATAAATGAACGCATGAGAAACGCGATAGAGAAAGCAACATACATGCAATTTTCTTTGGCCTAATCCACCCCACAATTTCTCGCAAAATATTCACCGTTATCGTGGACCTTTCGACCTAACAGCAAATCAATCGATTATCCTCGCGAATAATCAAGTTGATTCTTTGGTATACCGAATTGGCATATGAAGACACGCCATTTATACCAAAACAACTATGAAACTATTCGGAAATTATTATTGGTTACCTCGATGTGTATATACATGTACGTGTTTATATTCAACAGTTAACTCATTAAACATAGACATAAATTCATACATGACACACACACACATATATACATTTACACATACATACATGAATTTAGACAAGCAGTGTGTTCAATTTGTATAGTTAATAAACATACATACACGAATTTACAAGCACACACATAAATTCATGTATAACACACATTTATACATTTGTACATGCATATATGAATTCAAAGATATCATAATAGGTTACACCTATCTGGAAATATTCCGTTATCTTACGTAATATGCTGAACGAATTTTGCAAGCTTATTTCTTTGAGTAGGGGATAACCGGGGAACGTGCAAAAGAGAATTGCGATGTAAGTACTTACTTTACTTTCATCGGCGTGGTCCCGACTTTATAGGGACAGACCATGCACATTCTACTCGTGGCAAACCACAACTTTCTATCAATGTTCTTTCTGTCGTTAGAAACTATTTCAGTGGTGTATATCCAGATAATCATTTTGTTCAATTAGAATACGTAAGAATTTACACCATCAAATATTTTGAAATTGAACACTCGTCTCTATTAGTTCAACAAAAGAACATACATTTTTAAAAAAATATAATTATTTTGCCAAATGTTAAATTAAAATGTGAATGATATTTGCATCATCGAATAGTTTTTAATTTAACAATTGTTTTTACGAGTTCAATAGCAAAGACGACAATGTTTTAAATAATTATTTATATTTTCTTTAAAAGGATCGGTCAACAACGATGGGCTCGTGGCAACATTTAAATATTAATAATATTATTAATGTTATTATTATTATTATTATTATTATTATTATTATTACTATTATTATTATTATTAATATTATTTCGCTAATTATTATTAGTATTAGAACTAGTATTATTATTATTATTATTATTATTATTATTAATATTATTATAATATTTACGCTGTAAATAATACGCTTAGACTTTTAAGGATTAACGTATTAGCGATTTGTACGCAGGAAATGTTATTTTTTATCGACAAATAATAAATTCTATCTCAATAGTCTCGTTTTATATTATCTAATAAATATTATCATTTATAAACGTAAAGAAGAATTCTAAAAAAAAAAGAGAGAAAAGGGTTAAAAAAAAAAAATCATGTTTTTCTAAATCCTGATTGTTTCCATTGTCCTGTACAAAATTAGATTCGTGTTCAGAGCATATGAAAAAACTACACACGACATAATTTCCGCGTTTCCTATGCCGGAAAAAATAGTGACTCGGGTAAAGAGACTCTTCCTTTTTAATCAGAACGTTAGAACGTTGATGAATTTATGCTCAACAAACTTTCTTCAATTACGGAAATTATCCTTAGAATCTACAAACGAGCTCGTAGGTATTTAACCTGCACATATAATCATCCATAGCATGCATGATGCATTCTTTAATTTCACGCTAACGACTTCATTACGAGGAACTCAAATAGAACAAATTTCAAAGGTTTGTTGTTAAATCTAACGATGATCACCTGTAACAAAAAGGAAACTACATTTATGATACAATCAAGTGATACAATAGCCAAACACATAAATTTTCATCAAATGTCTAGTTGCTGTTGCAATAACATATCAAAATGATTTTCTATTTAATGAAAGTCAAAAGAATGTTTAAACAAATCTATATGCGTTGAAACAATCTGAAATATCATTAGAGTGTATTAGAATATTGAAATAATTGTTAATTAATCGAAAAAAATATGCATTGTTACCTGAAAACACCGAGTATATGATCAGAGTACCGTCTTCCTCGGAATTCACCTTCAGACTGGAACGTTGTCCTATATTACATATAATTTTAAATATTCTAACTCTCTACCCTCCCAAACCCCCTAACTACCCCAACATCTATCCCCACTCTTCCCCACCCCTTTTTTATCCCTTCCCCCTCCTTTTACCTAAATTTTCTTGTAACATAAGTAGAATGCATTAGTGTAATAAAATAATTGTTTATTATGTTATTACAAAATATAATTGTCTGTTATGTTAATAATTGTTTATTTAATATATATTATATTAAATTTTATTACATTAAAAAGGGAGGTGAGAAAAAAATATTGGTTAAAAATAAGGAAGCGTCATAATTTTGCGTCACTATAAAACAAACGTTCTTCGAATAACCCGGAAGATAAATCTGTGAAATAAAATAATAAAATGGTAAAGGCAAAAGAAATAAAAAGATAATAAAGAAAGTAAGGAAACGTCAAAATTTTATGTCACACCCAAGATACGCTTTGTTAACGCATTAAACACTTTTCCTACGACACTCTATGAACAATTATCTCGAATAATTTAAAAAAAAAAAAATGAATCATTTCATTTAACGATCGTTAACAATTACAAGGTGAAAGTTCTAATTTTAAACAGCAATGATTTTATTACGATCATTTCGTTCGATTTTTTGAATTGAATAAATTTTTGTAATTAACAATTATTATGTCTGTTCGAATTCAATAATACGCAAAAACGTGCAACCTTGAACTTGTCGTATATTGTAGAAACAAAAGAGATGGAGGTCACGGTTTATTAATGGCGTCATGGTCCAATTCAAATTACTATAATAATCGGTGAAAGTGACGATTGGATGGATACTTTCTATGTCCTTTTTTATTTTCTTTTATTTTTGCATTTTTTACTTCAATTATCGATAAACGTAGGAAACGATTAGGATGTTCGACTAAATGATCGACAAACGTGACGACATTTCTATCGGTAAAGTGATCGTTGGATTGTAAATCCAAAATCAATATCAAATATCCTTCCTGATTGTTGTACAAACTTGTTGTAAAATGTTACAGCAAAATATAAATTTAAGAAGAACAAAAAAAGTGTACTTGAAATCGTTTGAAATGACATATTTAAATAAAGATAGTTAAACGAGACCAACTACAACGTTTGATCATGCAGGATGAAGAATATCTCCAGCTACTTGTTACAAACACTCATACGCAATATCCTTCGTCCTACTCAAATGTCAAAGGGATGTTGTAAATCCAATCGTATTGCTCAGACAAATGAGTCTTTCGTTAATATTTCTAACGACATTAGAAAGGATTGAGAGAGAAAGAGAGAAAAGAAAATTATTAGAATAATGACCACCGTTTTATTAATAATCCAAACAAAAAGTAATCCAACAGAAGAAGAAAAAATTAGATAAGATTATTATACGTCCTCTTTTTCCTGGACATATCCTTTTTTTCTTAGATCTCAAATTTCCATCTGACTAGTTTTTTATTATTTTTTATCTTTTCTATAAAATGCTATTTTGTCTTATATTGACTAGAGACTTTTCTCTAGTTAGTAGTCTAACGTTTTACACCAACGTAGAAAGAGTTGCATCTATTCCAGGGGTAGTTAAATAAATAAGAAAAAATAAGAAAAAATATCTGAGTCATCTTCGAGTAAACAGGTTCGATTGCGTACTTCAATGAATAATGTATTCGGTATGAGAATCGGTGCATTTCTATCAAGCATGGACGATCCATTAGAACCATCAAGGACAAACACGTGCGTGGGATAATAGTTCATTACGAGGCTACGCTTATAAATAAACATTTGTAACTCTTCTTTACGAGACTTCACTTTCATCGAACAATATCATTAACATAAAAGGAAATATCCCTTCTGGTGTCGCGCTTTCAATTTTCGTCTAACAAAAAGAAGAAAAAAAGATCGTTGTCTAGTGTAATTTCCTTCTATGGTTTATTTCGGTATGAAGACAATAACGAGAAAGGTAAAGAACGAATTTCTAGAAACAATCGGTACTTAGAGAGGATATCAAAAAAAAAAAAATATTGTTCATTTTATTCCCAGAGTATGAGAAATATTATTTATCCACTTTCTTTTTCACTTTAAACTTTCAATGATATTCAACTTTTCAATGTGCTGAATTTTGTTAAATTATTTAGAAGTAAAAATTTGTAAAATTATAAATCAAATTAAACGTTTGCACTCACATACGTATACGAAGTTTGTATTACGCATTCGAGATAACGGACGAGTTGACGATGTAATTAAATACAAGTACTGCATACTTGCATACATGTTCTGGCGTATCGAAATGGCATCAAAAAAAAAAGAAAAAGAAAAAGAAAGAAAAAAGGAAAAAAAAAAAAAGAAATAGTCGTCGACGAAATGCAAAGGAAATTGCATGATGTAATAATTGTCCTGTGGGAGTGCCTAGAATCGAGCGAATACCACAATGTGAGACTATTGCAAAGCTATGGGAACTATTGTTACAGATTTTACAGTCTACTACTGTTCTAACCAACTTGCTAAAACTCCCACGTGGCTTTCACTTGTCCCCGCAAATCCAAACATTTGTCCTCTTCCTTCTCCTCTTCCTTCCCCCCTCATCCCTTGTCAACATCTTTTCAAACGTATTTCCGTTCGTTCCAATTTTCATTCTCTAAGAACTTTCTTCGAAACGTATTTTCAATTCCACACTTTTCTTCTAGAATCTTCAATTCTTTGCGTTGCAAGATAAAACATTTCTTTTTTTTTAATGATATTTTATATATAATGACAACGAATGTTATAGTGTGAAGGAATTATACGAAATCGGTATAATTTTGTTTGTTTTTTTCTTGACTTGTTGAAAAAAAATTAATGAAAAAGATCTAGGTAGAGTATTAAATTATAGAGTAATTTAGAAAAGGTCTTGAAACATAATGTTATGGTTGAAATAAGGAACGTTTGGGGATCACCAAGGTTACGGAGAAGGATGAGAAGGGAGTTCTAGTAGGTGGTGGCTGAACGTTGTGTCACTCTATATATAACGGCAGTCAACACCCCACGCGGTATTGAGAACATTCACCGCATCTGCGGTAACATGGTTTCCAGTTGCAAGGTACTTTACTTTTCTACGCGAATCTTTCCTCGTTTCTTTCCTTCTTTCTTTTTTTTATCAATATTTTCTTCCACAAATTTATAACAATCATTTGAATCTTTATTTACAAATTCATATATTATATTTTCTTTGTCTAATAACTTTTTAGTGAAAACAAAAGTGTTTTATTACAAAATATATTTTAAGTGAAAAGTGAAAACAATTTATTAACACAGTGCATTAATTTTAAAAAAACAATCAAGTAAAAATAAATTACAATTAATTAATCATAAATATAGTTAATTAATAATAGTTAATTAAATAAATTATAGTTAAATATATGCTTGCTTGTTTTTAAGATGACGCCATGGATGATGGCAATCTTTTGTCTGGTGACAGCAGGCTGTACGAACGTTACGGATCAGCAAACATCGGAAAGTACGCACAATCATCAAGTGGCTATCTTGAAACAGATCAGAAAGGTTAATGAAGACGGTTCTTACACTTATGGATACGAAGCTGGTGATGGATCATTCAAGGTAAAGTAATAATACTTCTCACGAGTTCCAGTTTTAGATCGTATCGATCGGTAGATTAGAAATAATATAACTAAACAGAATAATACATTCCGCGAAATCGTTTGAATCAAAACAATTTAATCTAAATTTGAAAATCTAAATTTGAAGAACAAATTCGTGATCCTGAAAGTTGTATTGTTAGGTCGAGACCCGTGACGTTCTAGGCAACATCAAAGGTACATTCGGTTTCGTCGACGCTGAGGGTGAAATAAAGAGAGTCTCGTATTCTTCCTCTAACGGAACGGGATTTAAAGCTACGACCCTATCGCCATTGCAGGAACACATATCGGTGGTCCAGAGTATACCACGTGTCAATCGTACCAGCACCAGCAACAATAGTGGAAGCAGTAGCAGTAGCAGTACAACTACAACTACAACGACAACGAAGAGGCCAAATTTGGTCTACGCTTCAACAGAATCATCGACCAAATCATCGGTCGTCCAATCAATTCCAAGAACGAGGAAAACTTCAACAACTTCGACAACAACTACGACAACACAGAGTACGAGTACCGAGTCAACGAAAAATATATTCAATCATTATTTGAAAGGTAATTCCAAAAGTAGGCCACGATTTATTATTAACGGCCAACAAAGACCACTCGGAGTTGAGGAAGATTCTGAAGAAGCTGAAGATTCGCAGATAAATCGGCCAAGTACCGAAGAAAAGAATGGTGGATATCGGAGAATTTTATTTGCCAAACGTCCTGTCGAACAAAATTTGAGACCGATTACTGAAGATTTTGTTGAGAAGGATGACGAGCCGAAAATATCTACCGGTAATAATTTGAGAAGACAACTTCATGAGGATTCGACTAAAGCCAGTACATCGACTGATAATAACAATAACAATAATAATAATAATAATAATAATAATAATAATGATGAGCATTCTGACGTTTATGGTGGAGCATTGTCCACCACACGACCATTGTTCACAACTACGACTCCACCTAGGGTTCTTCAACGTATTCCTGGACCACGTTTAGAAAGACCAAAAATATTTGTTAATCGAGACAATCTAGGGCCTGCTAGGTTTGATGATGGCAAATACGAAGGTCCTAGAGTATACGAACCAGAACAAAAATCAACGTTGGAAGAACAAACTTCTACTCAATCGATTCTGATTCGTGGACCACCAAGAATACCTGTTGAAAATCGAGAATATCTTCGACAAACAACAGAACCTATATTTGTACGTTCTCAACCAGAATCCTATGTACGAGAATTACCACAGAGAATTTTGGTACAAGCTCAACAAAATAATGTTGAAGATGAACCACAAGCTTATAGACAAATTCCAATTGGTAGACTTTTGTATAGGCCCGTAACCAATCAACAACAACTTTACAGTACCACTACAGATGCCAATGTTCATTATTTATCCGATAATCCAACTGTAGAACCAGAAGAAGAATCCCGTTTGACGATGAATCAAAATTACGTCAGACCCAGACCATATTCTCGACCATTAATTTATCAAGAACTAGAAGCACGAGTAAGACCAATTGCCAGACCAATTCCACAATCACCAGCTCCTCAAAATATCGAAGATCGAGAATATCAACAAACAACTCCCGATTATGTTTATCGGACTACGCCATTAGCTTTACCACCAGAACCACCAAACCCAATAGCACCTCCACTCAGTAGAAGAGATTTCCAGATGTTACTCAGACGTCTTCTGGTTAGCCAATATGGTGTTCAAGCTCTATCCTATCCTAAAACTTATTTGGAAGATGCTCTTTACGATCAACAACCATACCCGTCTTATCAATCAGGATATCAAACACCCATACCAAGACCCGATCTTGCTACTTATGATCAACAAGTAACAATGCAATATGGTGATCGTGTTCCATTGAGACGTCCAACTTATACTAGAGGATTGAATCCAATCTATCAAACTCATCATCAGTACGACGATTACCAAGATGGCAGATTTGCCAAACGCGTTTACCGACAAAAGTTTTATACCCAAGAAATAACTGACGATGGAGATGAAATCTTACCAGCGCCTATCAGAGAAGCCTTACTTTTGCGAATGCTGCAACTTGCTATTAACGCTGAACGACCAGCTGTGGTAGGAAACACCATGATTAGTACAACAACGCCTGCTTCGAGATACAGGAAAACTGGTCCGGTTAGAAGCGTTCAAATTATTACCGACGAGTCTGACGAAGACAAGGACGTTATGAACAAAAAAATGTAACTTCTCTTATTCTTACTTTTCTTTCTATTCTATTTTTTTTTTTTTCATTTTTATCAAAGTTACCCGTAACTCGTCAAATGAAAGCAATTAATAATAATAATAATAATAATAATAATATTCCGATAAAGTTCATTCAATCAATGATACACAGTTTAAAAAAAGAACTAGCAGATTCTAATTCTATTTTTTTTTAAATGACAAAAATAATTTGTAATTAGTTCAACGATGATCGTTCGAGTATAACCTAAGTTTTCATCCAAAGATTTTTCATATCCTATTTTCTATTTTATTGTTATTTTTCTTTTTTCTTTTTTAGTTTTAAGATAATCTGAAGTTCGGTGTCCTCTCATACATTGTACATACGTTAGCTAAGCTAGTGTAAAATGAAAAAAAATATGTAATGAAAATAAAAGAGTGAAAGATAGTAGATAATCGGCCGTGAGAATTGGTTTCGTCATGTGCTGCCTCCGAGAGAGTGAACACCAAGACGGAATAATAACGTGTCTAAGTCTCTTTCTGGGTAATTAGCATCACTGCTGTTGCAACATCAGCCATGTCAAACGTGCAAAAGAAACATTGCATGCGTAAATGTGTCTCTGTGTATGTCTATGAGCTTGTATATGTGTGTATGTGTATGCGTGATATTTGTTAATTCGTGTGTTTGTTGAGAACCAAGTAAGCCGGAAATCATGAGATCTTTCTTGAATTTCTTACTAAATTTTTCATGCCACTTTTTTTCTACGTTCTCTTTGCGTTTATTAAATTTAATTATTTTTTGGGTTCTTTTTTTTATTTTAATTGATATTAAGAGTCAATAATATTTTGTCCAATAACAGTGACGGTGAATCCAATACAAGTGCAAGTAAATTTTTCAAATATGGTTTATTAATTGTTTTGAAAATATTTAAATCTTGGCAAAACATAAAACACAATTTCTAAATTATTACAATATTATTATTTAATGACACACATTTACATTTTTAAATAAATCTCAGAGTGTAACTCATTATTTAAATAATCATATAATACGTTTATTTGATACATTTAATGAAATTATTTAATTTGAATTCACCGTTCAAAATAGGTTCACAATTATTATACTAAAAAGTACTTTTTCTGTATTTTATGATTTATGGTTAATTTTTATCATCATAATCTAAAAGAATTCTTTCAGAATGAAATAAAAATTTGTTCCAATATTCATTCGTCCGGATATGCGTGCTCGTGAAAGGTTCTTATTAAAGTGACGTAGACATTCGACAGGATACCAAATTTCCGGCATTCCATATAACCACTTCATTGGCGTAGCACATAGTCTATTTTTCACACAGGATCTGGACAAGATAACAAGAAGTTCTACAACGAATTACCTAATTAGGCCAACTGTTGTAGTCGACAATTTTATTTCTCGTGGAAAGTTGACGACTTAGACAAGAATTTGTTGTCTCACGGTACACACATATTCATTTCTATATGCATACATGTATTTATACAAATTTCAAGTAGCCATTAAAAGAAGAAACTGCATAAATTACACAAATAAGGTGATAGAAAAGAATGATACATTTTGCTTGTAGAAAAGAAATCAACAACAATAACGACAACATTGTCGTTTAGTTTAATACACAATTATATACATGAACATTTAAATTTATACGAAATAGGAATAATAATAATAATAACAATAGTAATAATAATAAAAATCATAGTGAGTGTACTAACAAGATTTCATTTAGGTACTTAATTAGTTCATTGTTGTATAATATGTACAATTCTCGAACTTACGGTAAAAATAATACATATGAGCAATGTGAAATCACGAGATATTGTTCTCGTGAGAACATTTTTATGATACTTGATTAATAGACGCAACAGAGATTTTCGAATGAATGGAGGAACTGCGCGGTACGTTTTTAAGACTTTCGATGTCATCGTCGTAAGAATAATGACTGAAGGGTTCGGTTTGTACACCGACATCTTCGTAATCTAATTCGAGAGGATCTTGTTCATAAATAACATCGTGACTACGTGGACGAGCTACTGATGGTATCCATGGTTGTGGTACGCCTTTACCTAATGCTAAGAATACAGCTGCTGTTGAAAGTAAAACTACTGAAGCTACGCCAAAAACGAGTCGCCAGGATCCGGCGATCTGAAATTTGTTAATTCGCATTAGCAGAATTAGCTTGTTAGACTTGTTAATTAGTTAATTTGAACATTTACATTTGCGTATATCAATTGGATTAATTGAACTTACCGAACCATGAAGAGCTTGGGTGACAAAATAATTAGCAGCCAGTAAACCTGCTGCACCTAAAGTCGAACAAAGAGCACATGCTGCAGCAGCACAAGCTGGGGATTCGGCTGGTGCCAAATCAGCAATGGCAGCAAGAGCACCAGCTGGTGCTGTCCCGGACACCAAAAGTGCTGCAATACCTAACCAGGCTGCACCCAATGCTTGACAACCCGCGTATCCTGCTACGAATAGCAACGCCGCTGGTATGAAGTGTGCTGAGAAAATAAATTAATATATATATGTGTACAAAACTATTGTTGAAATACGTAGAGTGATTAAAGATAACGATGTTGAGAAGATAGCGAAAGATAAACAATTTTATGATTATAGACGAGTTGTTAAAAAATAATGAGTAATCAAAACATTATGTCATGTTACTTTAATTTTTTATCATCGAGATGTTAAGTAAATTGTGAACGTACCTGTATAGACGACCAATTTTCTTGCAGTAGTTGTTGAAACGATTCTTGACTCTCGAACATGATCTACTAAAAGACCACATGTTAATGCAGCCATGAAGTGTCCAATGTGAGGTAAAGTAGTCAACACAGAATCCTAAAAAGTGTTGTAATATTATGATCAATCATTTAAGTACTTTCAAGTATTTGTTAAATACAAATCATGCAGAACAAGCTCACGTTAGCTGTCGAAAATCCATAAATGAGTTTTAAATATTTCGTCATTCCAAGCGCCAGAGTAGCATCACCCCATTGATTCCCCATAGTAGCAACAGCTGATGCCCAAACAGGTACAGATCGTAATAATTTTCCCCACGGAATCACAGCAGCCTAAAAACATTGTAAACACTTTGCTAATTTAGACTTTGACGATTTGAAATTTGATTCTTACATTTGTATCATGTTGATAAGATTTTGGAGTGTCTTTGACGAATCGACCAAAAGCAAAGTACCAGGAAAGAGCTAGAAGTACCAAACCATAGCAAAGGGAATCTCGTCCGAATGTTCGAACCACTGCTGTTCCTAACCAACCAGTTAAACAATATCCAACGCTGACAGCTGAGAAAATAAATGAATAAGTTTATTTCTTTATTTGATTATTGTTTGATTGATTAAATGATTAGTATGTTAATTAATTACCAGCATAACAACTGAAATATGAACTTCGAGTGTTACTTTTGAACCAGGTCATCGCAAGCATGTGAGCAGCTGGCATGGTTGCACCCTAAATAAAATAATAATTTAATGAATTAATTAAAACAATTCTTTTAATTATTATTATTAAGAAATTATTTATATATTTGTTTCATTTACAGTACAAAGTCCTTGAAAAAGACGTAATGCAACGTGTGATGGTCCTCTCCAAGCTGCTGGTACCAACAAAGATGCCAAACAAGCACTAAGCACTGCTCGAGAAAATACCATCGAAGGACCTGATCTACCCCATACCAAACAACCCCCTAATATTGGACCTGCTACTTGACCCCATAGAAAAGCCTCTCGCATTATGGATTCTGTTCTTTCTTCCGGTGGTAACTTAACATAGATTAATATAATAATTATATTCAGTTTCACCTTAACATATTTTACAAAATACAAATGATCGATAAGCTTTTGCGAATGAACAATTTCCTTTAAATCATTTACATTTAAATATAAAATTGTGAAAATTCTTATGTAACGATTGATAATACTTAAAAATTAATTTCAGATGATTTTATTAGAATGATTGTACCTCCAAGAGGATAACTTCGAAGTCTTCCGTACGATTTCTACTGCTGATATTGACAAGCATGTCACAATGCCAGGACGTGTCGATGATGGCATGGTTGTCTTCCTGATTAGCTAGCAAAGCAACGGATGAACTTACTTCGACTGCACCACACAATGCAAATCCTACTGCAACCAATGCAGCTACGATATGTCGTGCTCTAACAGCAGCTAAAAGGGAAGACAACATTTTTTTCATTTTCGAACATTTCAATGTCTCTTCCATATTTTTCTTTTTGTTTATTCTATTCCTATATTTTTATGTAATTTTTCTAGGATTTGTTATCTTTTCTTCTAGCTTTTATTTTTCGATTAGAAATTCTTTTTTTTTCCAATATTTTCTTATAAAGGTTTATTATTACTTTCTATTTAAAGAAACTTTCATAACAAACGAAATGAACAAGAAATTGTAAAAAAAACCGCAAGTTACAAAACGGGGTATTCACGACACACGTTAATTTTGCGATCCCGAGCTCGACTATCTCGTGACATATGTTTGTCGAATATCTTCTTTATCTTAAAAAAACAAACCAAGAACTAAGAGAGAAAGATAGAAGATGAAAATCTTTAACATTTTTTCTATATACAATAAAATTGCATTAGAAGGTTAAAGCGTAATACTAAATTTAAAAAATGTTATATATTCTTGATAAATGCATACATTTGATCAAACAGATAAATCCTAGTGTCAAAATTAGATGTGAAAATGTCTTCACTAACTAATCATAATTTATATTTGATTGGCTGCTAACACATTGACTTCACAAATTGCTATGTGAATACATTTATTCAATTTACGTTTCTATTACAGCACATATAAATTAGAAAAAATTAATTAATTTTAATGAAAGAAAGAAAGAAAGAAAGAAAAAACGAACCTCGAACCTCCTTAGCAGCCTGTTTTATTTGGATACTTCCGCGTTTAACGAGCTGAACGCTACCTCTCTTTACGATGTCTGCCATCTCACAAACTTTGTCAAAACGGAGAATACAAGATTGAAATCTCTCTCTTTCTTATCATTCATTAGCAAATTTTTTTCTTTCTTCCTTTTTTATCTGATGAATCAACTATCTCTCATATAATACAAAGAGGGACCGTTGAAAACATATTAAAATATATATAGGTGACCCCGACTTTGGTTCGATAGTGATGTAACTACAAATAGGCGTGCATTTTAAACAGATAACGTTCGTACACACCTATCTTTGTTCAATCATTCTATTTTCACGTGACACTTTCTATATTTCTTATCACGAAATTTAAATTGTTTCTATTTGTAGCCGAAAATTGGATGGTTGCTTTTTATTTCTACTATTTTACCAATTAATTAAAAATTAATTATTTTATTTTTTATATTGTTTAATATTATCATCGAATTTATTTAAATTGTACATGTCATTCAAATTACAAACCATAATTAGTTGTGCAGTCAGCTAGTATTTCATATTTAATTTAACTTAAATATTATTATCATTATTTAATTATTCTTTATTTAACTTTATAATTGTAATTAATAAAAAGACAATAGATATTTTTATTTTTTAAATTTCATATTGATAATTTACCTTTCATTTCGAGAGCTGCATGTCTGAGTTGAACGCTACCCCTTTTAAGTCTTACGAGAGCTGCCATGATCATCGAATTAACAAACTCTTTGATTGATTTTTCATCGTGTAATAAATATATTCGAAGCACATTTTTATCGCGTTTCTTACTATTTTGTTTTCTTAAAATGTCAAGAGAACAATCCGATCGACCTGAGTAACTCAAAGTATACTGAAGCTTTTTATTAGTGGTAGCAGAGTGAATGAACGTCTCCGTTAACAAGACTTGATACAATAAGTACCCATGCTGGGTCAGCCTTGAATCACCGTTTCAGGCCAAGTATTGTAATATTCATATACGTGTGTCACACACTCGTCAATTTCTAAACGAAATATTAAATGATACTTAGGACATGATATTTTAAATTTACGTTTGTAGGGTGACATATTTATTATAAAATAATATGTAAAAATGATTAAATTTTATTTATTTTACTTGCACTCCTTTAGAGATTCGTGATTATATTGAAAAAAAATATAATTAATTAAACAAATTGTATAAAATTGTTAATATTGCAATTTTGTATGCATTGTACATTACTCTTACCATCGTCAATGAGTAAAACAATTGAAATCGTTTCCAAACTTATTATTAGTTGATAATAATTGATAATTACACTGTCGGTAACCAAAGTTGATAAAAGTATTTGGTTATTTACTGTTGGTAAGTTCAAATTACCGATGAATGCAATCAACAATTGTGATCAACGATTATTGATAAAGTAAAATTTACAGATATCTTTGGTATGCATTTTAAAAATCTTTATTCTTTCTGTAATAGTTCGAAGTTATTAAACTATGATATGACGATATACAAAAAAAAAATAGTTCTAAGGTCACGCGCGTTTCATTTATTAAATTATCCATTTTATTTTATAACAATTGTAAATCACATTAATAAAAATGACATTATTTAGAAGTATGTGTGAAGAATAGAAAATAGTGAAATATTAGAAGCTTTGTAAACGATCCAATAGATGGCGCAACTAGTTGAAATCGTCGTTGGGGAGTGGGGATGAACCACAAAGTTCGTAGGCTTCTCGGGGAGTACGTTGTGATTGGTCGACTTGGCTGGTGCAGGTCAAGCGGCAGGATATACATCGGTTGGTCGTTTGTCATACGGTTGAAAGCACAAGAACGATATCTCGCGCGCGTCCTTCTCCTAACAGAGAGAATATACACACAATTTGTCTTTTAAATATTTCGTTAAACAAAACAGTGAAGATCGTCTGTCCTTTGATTAATTTAGTCTATCTGTAACGTTCGAACGTATAACAAGTGTTTCTCGTGAGTTTATCAAAAGTAAGAGAACATTTCTTCCTTAGGATTACGTCCAGTGTCTCTCTTCGGCATTACGTACGCGCGCGTGTCTATGTGTATGTGTGTATGGTGTAAGTGCTGTGCTCTAACGCATGTGCATATATGTGTATTAAATGTATACATAAAATATGTGTATTATGTGCTCTATTAGGAACAAGTCTATAAAGTTTACGAAGTGCAGGATTACGTGACGACAGTTTTGACAGGAGGAAGAGAAGCTCTAAGGAAATACTTGACATTTCTTCAACAAGGATAATACAAATTTAAGGTAAAATATTACTATTATTTTATACATACCGCGTGTGTTTGTTTTAACATTGAGATTAAGTTGTAAAAGTTTTATTCAACTTTTTTAATAGATATATTTTACGCATATATTTACATCATTTTTGTAATGTACCGAGTAAGGGGATTATTTCTGTTACATATCTGTCCTTCCTTTCCTAAAGTTTTTCTCTTTATTTCTGTCTTCTTTTTTAGATGAACATTGTCCTTTTCTTTCTAGGAACTCTTTTTCTGAATACCGGCGTCTCTCTCCCTCTCTCTCTCTCTCTCTCTCTCTCTCTCTCTCTTTCTATTTCTATCTCGGTCTCTGTCTCTGCTGCTGTCTTTTTCTATGGTGTTCTCTTTCCTTAGTTCCTTCCTTCTCTTTCTCGCCTCTTCTTCCTCCTACCTTTTTGGAATGCGCACACGGGGGGTCCGAAGGTTCACGTGCAACAGGTCTCTCTCTCCCTAGCGAAAGTTTCCAAAGAGATTTACTATACATAATAATCATTTTGTTATAATTTTAATAATAATTGATCAATTATTATTATCGAACAATTAACTCTTTTCTTGAATTTATTGTTATTTCAATCCTTTTATATATATTTTTTATTGTTATTCATTATATCAAAGAGAAACTTTCACTGAACTTTCATTTACGAAAAATGTGTAATATTCAGTTTTAATTTTTATTCGTCCTGTTTTCACTTAACTTTCGATTTACGATAATAATCAACATTCATTATTTATATAGAAAATATAAATTATATTCAACAATTATTTGCACTTCAATTATATTTATTTAATTTAGCTGCATTTTGTATTTATTTTTAAATTGAGTCAACAAGACAAATATCTTTTATAATTCAGAATACATATTTATATTTAATTAAGTCATTTATATATAGGATTTGCGTTTTTATATTATAAATTAATTGAGTATTTTTTTACATTTTTGTTTCAAAAATGAAGTGAAATAGAAAGAATATTTATACTAATACAGTGTACTTTAATCAACGGTGTAACACACAAATCTCTATTCAATTAAAAATTTTATATTATATATTAATTATAATTGAATTTAATTTACGTATGTTTTTATATTTTTTTTATTTTAGAAAAATTGATGCAGCAAACAGGACGAATATATATTTGTCACTAATAATCGTTTCCCTCCCACCACCGCCCCATCACCACCACCACCACCATTAGCATTCGTATTAACAACATTGTTCGTTGGATTTTGAAATAGAAATTTTAATCTAATTTTGTTTTGTGCGTTGATTTGATTTGGACGAGTTATTCCATCGAAGAGATATGGAGTCTATAATTTTCTACACAATTCTATCCTGGTGGTGGGTTTAGTTCTTCCGGCAAGGGAGTAAGAGAGAAAGAGAGAGAAAGATAAAGGAGCAACAGGTATTCGAGAGACGAGTTTTCGAGCGACTCTCCTATAGTTGGAATCTGGAAACTGTTTGGCGCGTACACCTCCTCTTTCATCCCCTTGTTCCTCCTCGTCCACCTTTTCGTTATCTTTGTCGTCGTCGTCGTCGTCGTCGTCGTCGTCGTCGTCGTTGGTTCTGTGTTAGGACCATTGTTGTTCTATATCTTTCTCCTTTCCTTTATGGGTCCCCCTATCTATCCGTCCCTTTTCCTCTTACTTTTTCTCCGGAAACGATGGTAGGCGTACTTGTCTATCTTTCTTTCTTTTCTACTTCTTTTTTTCTTTTTTTTGATTAAATGCTACTACCTACGTTCGTTATCAACCATATCTTCCTCTCCTCTTATTTTAATGCAACCTAACTTACGGAAAGATTAAAATATTATTAATGATTCTATTTCATTGTTTGTGCGTTTGTCAATTCATTTTGTTTGATAAAAAATTAAATCGTAAATTTTGGAGTTACCGATCAAACGAATCATCATTTGAATCTATCGCATTTATGAATGCGTAATGAAATAAATAAAGGTGAAGAAAGAGAAGGTAGATAAAATAGATATAAAGAAGTTGGAAATCGGAACGACAGCGGGAAGTCGTCATTTGCTGGGAAAATTGACGGTCATCGTGGTGAACGAACGAGGCCATTGCCGGTACGCACTTTTCTCGATCGTTTAGTTAGAAAATCGCATTTCTTGCGTCCTACCTTGCGTTCTCTACCTTAAGTATTTCTTTTCTTACCATTTCCTCTTCCCTTTAAACGTTCAGATATTACATACATAAGTACGTGTTTTTTCTTTCAGTATTTTTATCTTCCATATAATTAAAATACAGAACAAATAAATAAATAATCAGTTTCTTTTGTTTTTCTAAAGTAGCGAAAAAAAATAAACGATTTACGTGGAAATAATAAAAAAAAAGGATTACAATTTTGTAAAATTATTGACCTAAAAAATGTAGTACATACAAACATATGTGAAATACTTGAATTGTTGTTAAAGATACAGTAGGTCTCTCACATTT
This sequence comes from Polistes dominula, assembly GCF_049000335.1. Lineage (NCBI taxonomy): Eukaryota > Metazoa > Arthropoda > Insecta > Hymenoptera > Vespidae > Polistes > Polistes dominula. The sequence goes on along the minus strand of NW_028300916.1, from coordinate 5,899,434 downwards.
CCTGCGTACTTATTACATATCTTCATTGACCGTGAGTACAGGTAAAACGATACACCTATGTAACTGCACATACAGAGTGTAACTAAAGTAACGTAGAAAATAATGCATTACTTTTATATTGTATTAATTTGAATCTGTAAATATTGAATTATTTTAACTCGTGCCCCTGTGGTGTTAAACCCTGTCATGGTAAAACAATTCTCATTTGCTATCGCGTGTATCATATTTCTTATTTATTAATACAAATACACGAGTTGATAATATTAATTATGATAACTGAAATTTGATCGATAGATGTTTTAAAAATATTTTCTTACAAGTAAACATCATTTTTATACAAATATTCAATATTAAACAAAAAATTAAGTTAAAAGAATTTAGTTTTCAGTTATAAAATTTTCAATTGTGATTCGATAGTTATTTTATATTTACTGGAATGAAATTTAATGACAATAATTTAATGGTAGAACGTTTCAATACGTCCGCAAAATTTTTATTTATTATCATACTCTCTCTCAACCATAACTAATGTGAGATTATTTCAAAGCACGTTCGGAATTCAACGAACCAACAAACTAAGCTCTGTATTCATATAGAAAATAGAGATTACATGGAACATCCCATGCAAATAAATATCAACATAGTGTATCATAATTCAAATAAATAATCTGAATTGCAGTACTCATAGATCATACTTAAAAATCTTATAAAATACTTAATGTTCATTATTTCCGGTCTAATTTCAATGTAATATATTTTTATCGTTTTGTTATGTAAGAGAACATTATTTTTAAAATTTTATCATAAATCATAGTTACACCTCGGTGACACAAATAATCGTTAACAAAATAAATAAACTTGCTTTATTCTAATCTACACATTTTTATTTGTTTTTTTTTTTTTTTTTATTTTGATGTTTTGATACATTTGAGAAAATTATTTTTCAAATAAAATCACGTATTTTTAGTTACACCTTGTAGAACATGCATGATCACTCACTCTACCTCTGTACTATTGCATAATGTTATCGTCAATCGTAATGCGATAACGAGTACCTTGTTTTTATTCTTTCTGTCTGTTTTTTTCTGTTTTATTTATTTTTCTTATTTTTCTTTTTTATCGTCGAAGGTCACCATCTTTCTAGAAATTTATTCTACATAATTGAAATACCTACTTGCGTATTTATTTTTTTCTTTTCTTTTTTCATTGCAGACGTCTGTATTGATACAAGGAAACAAAAATAAATGTAAACGATTTCCCGTTCGTGAACTATATCGTTTTTAGTATTCCGCATACGATCATGAAGCGTCATCGCTTCTGAATGCAACCGATACCTTCTTTGGTCATATGTAGAAAACTTATATACTTTTATTCACATATTTACTTACGTATATGTATATGTCGTAGAAGAATCAAATGGATTTGTAGGAATAGGCTATCGGTTACAAATTTCAAAATTTTCTTTTATACGTTTTTAACTATCAAATTTGTTAATAACAAATTTATTTGATATATTTTTTATGTTTATTATACCCTGTAGTTGTAGTATTAATGCATTAATTTTCAAATGTTTTAAATTATTTTGTAAAAATGTATGATCCATTTAAATGATATTTAATTTTATACTAAACATAAATATATATAAATAACAAATATGATTATATAAATGTAAATATACTGATAAAAAATAGGTATAATTTTTAGAAATAATTTTTATATATAATCATTTTTTTATCATACATTTTTTAAATATGAAAAGAAAAAAAACCTATAAGAATTATTTCAATTATGGGAAATGGTGTCACTCGGTTAAGGTGGTCAAGTAAATTTTTTATAAAAAGAGAAAAAAGAAAAGAAATGATTTTTTTTAAGGACCTGCGAATGAAGATACCAAGAGGCAAAAAAAATAAATAAATTTCATCCATCATGGAGGACGGCCAACGTGCCTCAAGGACGTAGGATTAGTCTCCTTATGCTACCCGTGTTTACGCCTTATTGCATTTCATTTGCATTAAACATACGTTACGCGTATCCGCTTCGTAAATCAGTTATTTCATTATAGTAGTAGTAGTAGTAGTAGTAGTAGTAGTAGTAGTAGTAGTAGTCGTCGACGTAATCATTTTCGACAGGAGGAAATGAAGAAAATTTGTTCCTTGTCGTACAAGTTAATTTTTGTTGTTGTTGTTTTTGTTTTTGTTTTTTTACAAATCTCTTTTTTACTCCTCAAAACATTTTCAAGCATATATTTATTGTATTATTATAATTAACATAATTGAATAACAAACGTATTACAATTTTTTTTGTATATGTTTTATAATTAGATATGTATTAGCTAAAGCTGATCGTTAAGTTAAATGCATTTTATAAAATTAGGAAAACATGAAATGCGAAATGTTCACAGTTACAAGGATGATAAATATTATAATTTGAATCGTTTGGGCACGCATTTTCAACGTTCAAAACTCGTATGATAGTTATATCGTAACGAGAAGTTTGCGTAATAACTCTTAAATTTACAACTCGCCACTCACCAAACGGAATAAATTAATGCAATCTTTGTGTAATATGCTTGAGTCTTTCCTCAGCTCGGTTAACAGGTGATCAAGAAAATCTAATAGTAAGTAGGTAAATTCTAATAGTAAGATTTTTTTCATGTTAATAGAAAAGATTCGATAAGAAAACCTTTTTTTCTATTAAATACTATTAAAATTAATTAAATAAATGTAATATGTATATATATAGATATAGATAGATAGATATTATTGTATTATTTATTGTTTTATATTTATTAGATAGTAGCATAAATTTGTCCCATTTTTGTTTGTTTATACTACTCGTCCATAATTTTTTGTTTCTTTTTTTATTCAAATGTAGAACATTACAACTCTAAACGAACATAAATTGAAATTGTAAAACGGACGAATTTTCGTTTAAATTTCGTTTAAAATTCCATCAGGATCATCATACTAGTCATGATTATTATTTGAAGGACCACTCAGTGGTTTCCTCGCAAGAAAGTTCGTCTTCCAAGGTCAAAGGGCAGTATTCATCAGGCGTAATTCTTTCCAAACGACCAATATCCAGTTTTGGTTTGAATGGAAGATCGGCCACTCGTATACCCTTCATCTCCTCCCTCTCTTTTTCACCCTCCCCTTTGTCCTCTTCAAATTCCCAAAAATCTTCATCCTGTCCAATGGTTCCCCGTTGTCTCTTTTTGACGCTTAAAAAATCTTCTTCTTTCAAAGTGATAGTTTTAACGCGTTTCTTCTTCCTACTACGCTTCTTGGATTTTTCTTTTTCTTCTTCAATTTCTTCTTCTTCTTTTTTCGAGATAAGTTTTTTCTTTTTCGGTTTTTCCTTTTGCAAAATTTCCGCAATTTTGTCGGGCCCTTTTATCGACATTTGTTCATCGTTATTCGAATCTTCCTTTTCCGTAACGATGATCTCCAAAATTTCTTTCTTTTCAACGGGCTCGTTCGGTCGGTCAATTAATTTAGAAATTTCCACAATTTCACAAGATTCAACATTTGGTTCGGAATCTACTTTATCGATGGAACAACTTTCCTTTCGTTGAAGTTCCTCAAGTTTTTGTATCAGAACGTTCCCGTCGATAACGTGATTATCTTTTTTATCGGTACCCTTGACATCCTTCACGTCAGACTTCATATGGGGATTTTTTCGATATTCCTCGTGCAGGTAACTGGCAAATTGATCTCTAAAATAACCGTCGATCATTTTCCACACGCTGATGCTGTACCAACCAAGAATTCCTATGAGAAATGCGCATCGAATGAAAGCCGCCAACATTTTGATTGATGATGGTTTGCTTTTTTTTTTTTTTTAAATCACCAAGAGAAAAAAGAAGAAAGTTTTCCTTTTCGAAATGGTTTCTTCACGATTATCAAGTTTCTTGTTCGTTTAAAAATAATATACCATAATAAAAAGAAAGAAAAATTAAATTAAATACACACGATCTTCTTGCTATTTCTTTCGAAAGTTAGTAGAAAGTAGTAAATTAGTGTTCAATAATCGTCCTCTTCTCCCATAAAATAATCACGAATGAAATAGTAAGATTCTTTCATATTAGGCCAAGCCATCGTGACGAACAATAAAAGTGAATTGGCGATTACAAATAGTCTCATCATTTCTGCACCGTCATTAGATCTAAGCCACTCTCCAAAACCCTGATTAGAAGTATCTTCGTTTTGTTCCAATCTTTGTATAGTTTTCTTGTCTTTATCTTTTTCATCATTTTTATCCTTATCCTCGTTTGAACGATTTTTCGTATTTTTACTTTCAGTATTGTTCATTCGTTTCTTCATATTTGTCAAATGCTGAAATTACATCTGAAAAATAAATGAAGAATAAATTTATTGTTAAATTTGTTTTTTCCATTTGATTATTGCTAAATTCTAGCTAGAATTCCAAGAGCTAATGGGTTCAATGATCGTTGATTGAGTATTCATCTTGGATTGAAACTCGCTCTAACGTGTTCAGTTTCGATCGTGTTAGAAGTACCACCATTAGAATCATGTCAGAAGCATTGCATTTAAACGTACCCCAATGTGATCGTCGTACTAATTAGGAAATTCTTACGTTAATCGATACGGGATGGAAGTGATTATGTATTCGTTCGAGTTAGCTTTCTCTTTTTCTCTCATTCACACACACACACACACACACACACACACAAACACTTTCGTATGCTTATACGTAAAAAAAAAAAAAGAAAATGAGAGGAAGTAGTTTACGTATTCGTATTCCAGAAGTTTTGTCATACGCGAAACTCTGCATCTCAATTAATACTTCGAATCACAACGACCGATCAACCGGTAAGATTAATTAATTAATAGAATTTTTCTATCTTTTTAAATTAAATTTACGCGCCATGCCACTTTCCATTTTCTTTTTGTTGTTGTATTAATTTGCAAAAACATTCGTTTGTAGATTGAAATTTTATGGTAATTTAAAGCTTCATATTTTTATGATAAATCATTTCGTTGCTATTTCACATCTTTGTTTATTGACATGATTAACAATTATTTTATTTTATTAGTTATTTAGGATTATATTTTAATATAATATTATGTATTATGTTATTGTAATATTTGTTATAAAAATTTGATTTGAATTAAATGAAAATTGATTAAAAATGTTTTTTTATTATCGGTGTTAGTTGTTTAAAACATTCGATAGAAAGATATTTACGTGAGAACGGCCAGTGACATTTGCTCTCCTTGTGAGTTAGTATACTACTATACATATATATATTTGAGAAGAGTTTACTAGCTTGCTATTAATTTCCCACCGTAAACTATGATGTTGCTTTGGCATTTCTCAACGTCGAGACTCTCTCAACGAACTCCCGACATTAGTCGAATCGAGAGAACTAATACATTTAACTGTGTCCTGACACTGTGAGATCGTAAGAAAAAGAATGTTTATCGAATGACGACGATCAACGAATTTATAATAGACACATTATACAGACAGTATATTTTATGTAGAATTCCTAAAAATGATAAAAGTATCTTTTATCGTAGACACACACTAAATCATTGATTAACTTTCCCACCATTAACTGATCCACGTGTTTTCCTTTACCATTTCGATCGATTAAATTATTTACAAAATTAATATTTTAATTTTCACAACGATTAGGGCTTCTCAATTATTAATTTATTAATTATTAATCTTATGAATTGTTAAGTAAATATTTTAATATTGTTACATAATTAAAGTTGATCGATAAATAAAATGATGAAATCGGGTTAATTGAATGAAATATTATTTAACAGTTCTGTATACCCTGTCACGAACAGAATCTCATTTTCTATGATTCAAAGAGAAAGAGAGAGAAAATGGCTTGAAGGGTCGCCTAGTTAGCGAACTTTTGCTATCATCGTTATTCCCACTTGAACTTCGCATAATGCACTATCGAAACTTGTCCATGACAAAAATAGTTGACCACTCTCAATACTTGTTTGAACTCACTATACTTCTAGTTACTTTCTCTCTCTCCTTTTCTGTTTCTCTGATTCTTCTTTTTACGATCGATCAGCATCGAATAGAACAATCGAAAATTGTTGAACAAATTTACCAGTTTCAAACAAATTTGCTGATCCCATTTTTTTAATTTTAAGTGTATTACAGAATTTTATAATATGTATCTTTTAAATTTGGCATTTACAAATATTTTCTACAAAACGTTTATAAATTATTGTTACGTTATTCACTCACAATTGAAATAACTAACAATCACTATAAGACCAATATAAGACCAATTTCAAACTTTGTTGTTTTATTTTGTTTTTTCTTACTTTCGCTTGAGGGAAAAAATGTTGTAACGCAAGTGAGTTGAAAATCTCGCGCAAATGTCGAACGAAACTACGAAGTTTTCTCGTTGATACTTGTCGAGAGTGCGCCTAGCATACATCGAAAGGGCTTCACGAGTTTGTAAGCTCGTTACAGGACTACCTGCAATGCTGCCGATGGTTCTCAAAAATTTCCTTTTTCTACTCGTTTATGATTTTTATATAAAAATAAATAAATACAAAACAAAAAACAAAAAAAAAAGAAAAATAAAATTCTTTGTGGGAAAGAATGCCGATTAATTAAAACGTTTTCCTTTTCTTTTCTCAATGAAATTTGTAATTAAAGCTTTTTTCTTTGATGAATTCCAACAAACGTCAAGTAAATAAATGAATAAAAAGAGAAAAAAATGTTTGAAGAAATGATAGTATAAAATTATAATATTTGTATTAACAAATTATTTACACGAATGTATTGCAAAATATTCAATCAGAAAATATGTTTTTTTTTTCTATCAAACTAACAATAAGTATTTTATTTAAAAAATAATATAAAATTGATTATAAAATATTGTCATGTGTATATTAAAAATTGATTAAAAAGAAAAAAGAATACTTCAAAAATGGTTCTTTTTAATTTGTGATTTGTCAAAACTATATCTAACAACATAACTTAGATTATTTTGGCAACATTGTCAATCGAACGAACTTTCAAATTTCGCGGCTGAATAAGATATCGGATAAATTGTTGTGTAATAGTCGATCAATCAACGTCAAACATTTTATCACTTGATGATCCCACGACCCATCATACAATATATTGTTAGCGAATCAGGCTTAACCGTTTTAATTACCTGTCACCAGTTCTTGCTATGGATACCCAATTTGCGATATAATTGAAAGTACTCATTAAATGATATATCTATATTTATATATTTATATATAGATAATTTATTGACTTAATTTATTTTCAGATCACGTAGTTGGCCATTGAGAAACTTTTTCTTCTTCAAACGTTCTTGTTGTATTAGATCGATCGATAAGCTTGGTCGTGCCAAGAAAGTATAATAATCGAATTAAAAGGTAAGATTTAAGTTTATGCTTCCAGGTATTATAGTATTTTTTACATTTCTTTTGTTTATTCGATTCTTTTATATGTATATGTATATTTTTGTTTATGTAAGTCACGTTTTAAAGATTCATTTAGAAAGATTTTTCATGGTGTAGTTTCGTGTGTTGTTGTCTCCCTCCAACCCTGCTCTTTTATTTGGGTTTGGGACCAACTAGGTATTATCTAGGTATTTAGATATTAAATAAGTGGAGTTTTAATCATTTGAATTATAATTAATAGTTATTGTCTTATTTTTGATCTTTGAGTTGTGAGATGTTTGAATAATTGAAAATAATAATAATAATAGTAATAGTAATAATACAAATAAAAATTTAATATCTAACCCTTGTAGAATATTACGTCTATGTATTTCATTTGATTCGTTTTATTTTAATTTTGTAGTTGGAATTATTTTTTATTATACTTATCGAGTAGTTATTCGCATGCTTGCTGCCGGGAATCTCTGGCAGTGACTCGGATAGGAATTATAGAATATAATATAAGCTCTCTTGGAAATAGAGACATAAATAACGAACGTGAACTTGACTACAATGGGTTTGAGAGTAGATGGAGGGTGAATTCGCGCAATCGACTTATTATTTCTTTCTCTTTCGTCGATGCTCGCTTGGATATTCGAGCAAATTTAATTTCCTTTCTCTCGAAAGATATCGGAAAGGGATTTAGTACGAGGACTGAACGTGCACGTATCGCTAAAAGCGTTGGAGGAAGAGAAAAAGAATAAAAAAAAAAAAACTATAAACTTTGGAGTGAACGCTGAATTTGTCTCATTTTTGATGCATATCTCTTTTTTTGATATTTTTAACAAATACTATTTCGTCAATAATATTTTTTTGACATCAATCAAAATAATAAATAATACAAAATTAATTATTTCTTTTTTTTTTAAATATTTGTGTTTTAATTTTATTGGTTTGGTATTTCAATTATTCTCTTTTATATAATTATATAAGAAACTTCTTCGTAAAGTTCAAATTCTTTTGAACGTTATAATTTTGATGCAATTTTATAGTATAATATACAACGCTTTTTAATCGCGTTTTAATCCTTCTCTCTTCATATTCATTTTTGTTGTTTTTCGATTATATTTTTTTCTTGTCTATTTTTGTTTTGTTTTGTTGAAATACTTTATACGATAGCTTTATAAGGATTAAAGCGTCCTCAAACGAGGCCTTCCTTATTTTTGACGCTGAGATTGACTCATAACAGGATTATCCCGAAGAACTCTCAACTTCCTCGATAATGCTATCTTTAATACCAAAGAGATGACTATATAAATCGCATAGTTCGGCTTCTTGCTTAACGAGCAACATCAACTATTACTACTACTACTACTACTACTAGTAGTGATATAACATGACAAGTTCTCTTATCAATTAGGCTAATACTTAAACAACGTTTCCTTCCATACTACACGTATCCTAATTCATCAATTTTTCTTTTTAACTCATTTACTTAAGATATAAATTAAAGAAAAAATATTTTAAGAATTATTAAAATAATAAGAACAAATTTGAATCTAATGGTTTATGTTTTTTCGGTTAAACTATCATGTAACTTTCAAAAGCCCCATGAGATTCTTCATCGTTTCATGCCAAGAGTTAACGATCCTCGTGATTGGAATAACTTAATCATTCTGAAAATATCCTTTCTTATACTCTTTTTCTCTCTAGTCCTTTTTTAAACACACATAGACACACATACACAGGCGTATTCATTCTTTCATTTTCTTAGAACATGGGATATTAATGAAAGAGTAGAGAAATCGTGTTTGTAAGAACAACGACATTTTCTTTGATTAATTAAAATTTATTTTAATACTTTAATGCATACTACTTCCATTATAGAGAAAATTGTACTGTTCTAGTCATCATTGTGCAAGAGTGATAAAATAATAACGTTAGAATGAAAAGAATGTTAAAATCTGATTGTTATAATGTTAAATTATCTTTATTGGGAATATTATTGCCGTTGTACACATGCGCAACGTTAGGAAAGTCATATAAACAATATTAAATATAAGAATTTTGATAGAGGATAACGTGCTAGTCTGAAGGTGAATTTCGAAGAGGACGGTACTCCGATCATATACTTGGTGTGTTTAAACAACAATACACACATTTCTTTCGATTAACTAACAATTATTATATTATTTCTTTGTTTTATTTTCTCCTCTCTCTCTTTTTCTCTCTTTTATTTCCTTTTTCTTTTTTTTATCAAGAAGTCAAAACTCTTTTTATTTTTTCATATGACACGGAATAGTAGGAGTCGTTTTTTTGTTTAATTATCGATAATCGATCGAAAGACTAAGGAAGTTCTTTAATCTTAAGGATTTGAAAAAGTATCGTTCGGTACATACACCCTCTCCCTCTCTCCTCTCTCCCCTCCCTCCCTCTCTTATTATCCGCAATCGAAGTTACTGCTGAAAGTGCAATTTAGTTTTAAATGCGTCATCATGATATTTATGTGTATTTGTGTGTCTATATATGTGTATGTGAGAAAGAGAGAAAGAGAACTTAGTACTTTTCCACCTTTTACACACTATCCAAGTGAACACAATCCTATCTTTAATAGTCTCCTCTTTTCGCACCCTCACACTCTTTATACGTTCACGTGTGTATGAGTGTGTTTTATAATTTGGATTACAACTACCACGTGAAACACGTTCGTAATTATTTCTTGTACGCGTAGTCGCATTGTTTCCGGTCGATGAAATTTCTCTACTAGGTATGACAATGAGTCTGTTTTTGCATCATCTACTTTCACTCCTCCCACATCTCCCTTCGCTAATTTTTATTTTATTTTTTTTTTATTTCTTATTTAACTTATTGTTTTATTATTTATTATTTTTTATTAGTACTTTCTTATTATTTTCTTTTTGTACAAATAGTTACGCCTAAGCACACACACATATACACAAATTGTATTATTTTTTATTTTAAATAAAATGATGTGAACTGACAAGTTTTTAGATTCGACGATACGGAAAAATTTCTATTTGATTTGTTGTTGCAGCTAATACAAAATAATTTTAAAATATTGAAACATTAACAAAAATTGACTATGCAATATTTGTACTTTGTTTTTTTTTTCTTGTTTTCATATAATTGTCTAAGCAAATTAATTTTTATAATGATGCGATATATTATTGAAGATATTTACAGTGTTATACTGAAATAAACGTAAAAGAGATTATCCCTTTCCCCTCAGAGACAACATTATCAATGCTTACTATACTTTTCTCCAAGGAACAGCTCGTAACTCTAATAGTTAGGAATGTTCCTACGGGACCAACTTCTACTCTACTTACATTTTCTTTCTCTCTTCTCTTATCTTCCGTTCCCTTTTCGCGGGAAATTTCTTCTTTCCTTTTTTCCTTTTTTTTTCTTTGTTTCTTCTTTAACAAGAGCTTTACAACGGGGAAACGTGTATCCTGATTCGAGAGAAAATTGACGTTGAATTCCAAGTGAAAATAATGGAAGAGGAATACCTGCTAGACGATAGAAAGATACTTTCTTCTATTCTGATAAATCAGGATTATCTTATACCCTAAGGTTCTATTTTTCCAAACTCTTCCTTTTTCTTATTCCTTCCAAATTCTGATTTTTTTTTTTATCTTGCGTTAGATGTTAGTAGCAAATATGTTGTGTACGGAAGATGTACACATAAAAAGATTTTATTTGTACTTTTATTTGCATAAAATGTAGAGCAGTCATTTTGACTGCTTTTGGGCAATATAAGAATATATAAAGTCTCGGGCAATCTAGTGTTAAATAAAGAATTAAATTATCAGCTTAATACAGTTTGTACAATAATTATTGTCTAGTTTGAATACCTTACAATATTTCTAAGGTGTGAATAAATAAGGATTATAATAACACATTATATTATGTTTCACGTTATATGTTACATGAATCATCATAACGCATATTTCGTTGGTGCTATTCGATTAGGTATCCCCATAGTCAGATGACATTCGAATGTTTCGTCGATTCGATTAATTATACATTCCACTGGAAACGTATATACCTATACGTATATCCTTGTTAATTAACATTATGAATCAGCATGGGTGTAAAATTCCTCTCATGTTCGAATGACAAATATTGACGCCTGTCTACAATATACAACGACTTCGCGACGTGTGGTTTTGTTGTGGGAGTTCATTTTGATTTTCATTTACATTTACATTAATCGAAGAAGAATTTTTTCTTAAAAAGAATTAAATATCGTTTAGATTAGGACAGGGGTTGGCAACCTGCGGCTCTTTAGTTAAAATTGAGTGGCTCTTTAAAAACTTTGAAATTTTGTAAATTGTAATTTTTGGCTCTTCCAACTCAAAAGATTGCCTACCCCTGGATTAGGATAATAAGAATGAAATCTTATTAGAATAAAAATATTTATTGTTATCACAGTATTGTAATAATAATTATAACAATAATTTAATTAACATCGTGTTTCATTTGATGTCGAATAAAATTAGAAATAAAATAAGATATTATAACTCTTAAGATTAATTTTAATTAGAAATTGTAATCAATGTGCTGCAACGATGAGCAGTAAATTTGAAGTACTGCTAGCTGGTATGCGGTAATGTACGAGGACTTTGGATGATTCGAGTGTTGATTCGTCGATACAGGCAACAGCATAACTACCTTGATTGTTCATGATATTCACATAGTTGATAATACCTAAGTAAAATCAAACAAACAATTTATATATAAATTAGAATGCTCCGACCATGCGTTGCTGTAGTTTTGTTATAAAATGTTGATATAATTCTAAACTATTTAATAAATTATAAAAACTATCTTATGTACTAAGTTGATTTTAAGTTAAGAAATAAAATAAAAACAAATACGTGCTTGGATTTTGTATACAATTTACATTGAAAGTAATTTTTCAGTGTTAGAATTGTCACCGGAGGATAAACATGGTTCCAAATTTCTTCTTCATATATTTACAACAATTTAATTTTAAAATCGTAATTAATTAATTAATACTCACCGTTTGGTACATTTAAAGTCATCGAAAAACTATGAATTTCTGTGGTAGGATTATCAAACTGTAAAATTCGTCTGTAAACAACTTCATTTGGATATCGATTGCCGGAGAATGCATCACCAATGAACGACGTCGAACGATCTGATGATGGTACTAATTGTTTCTAGAAATTTGAACAAATATATTTTTATTCATTTTATTCAAGTGTTTATTTCAAAATTTTATTTTGTAACTTTTTGCGTCCATATTTCCAAATCGCGTCTATTATTCTAAGCAGTTAACGTTAATTTAATAATTTTTAAGTATATTGTGTGCATATCACAATTCATTTATTTCGACTGATAAATAAATTGATTAACGTTCTTTAACGTTGAATTATAATAGCACAAGTTTGCATAGTTTTTATTTAAATTGATGAAAAAAGAAAATTATTAATAATTAAAATAATTTATTATTGTTGGTTTTTTTAGTTGTTGACTCACCAGTTGATTTTTAGGTACAATATCGTTTTCACTTAAACTGATATCAGTTTTCTTCGTATTCGATATATCGATCGTTGAAATGATCGAAAATAAGAATCCGAGGTGGAAGAGAGCAACGAAGAAGATTGAACGAAACATTCTGTACGTTTGTTAGGATATAGTCTGGCGACCGTTTCTTTTATAGAAAACCATCGAAGGTCTGAAGTCGTGGTGGTCTTCGTCGTCGTCGTCGTCGTTGAACAAACGGGTTTTATCTGCTACACACGCTCGTGACACTCATCCTGATTTCATCGACGGTCTCTTCTACCTTTTTTTTCTTCCTTGAATACAAATAATGAAGTTGACTTTTACGTGGGTGTGTCCGATAAACTGAATCACAAAACATGTTAGAGAAAAGAAAAAATATCAAAATAACAAAAAAAAGAAGGAAAGAAATTGATATTATATTATTATTTTTATTTTTATTTATTTTTATCATAATGTTTATTCGTGGTAGTCAAATTTGCTTATTATTCGTGTAGATAATGTAATATAACGTTGATGGTTAATAAAGAATCATGATTAATTAATAAAAGAATTAATATAATTACATTCTTACAGAAAAGGAATTTTTTAATTTGTTTTTTGATTAAAGAGAAAGAGAGTAAACTATCCAGGGCAAAAACAGAGAATTGATGTAAATTCATGGAAAGCTTTCTGACCCTTTTTATTAAGCGTATTAAATTTCGTCGAACTTTTTACGTACAAGGTTTTTTCTTTTCTCCCTTTTTTTTCTTTTTTTTCTTTTTTTTTCTTTTTTTACGGAAAAATATAAAAAACAAATATGAGCGTGCAGTGTAATCAAGATATTTATGAGCAAAGTATACCAACTCATTTCTAATTAAATTTATTATTATTATTGTTATGTTTAAATTTTATTTAATAATATTTACTTATGTAATAGGCTTTACTTTAATGATTATGAAAACATAAAATACACAATGTTATATTAACAAAAGTGTTCATGTTGCAATACAAGTTTTGAACATTTTAAAGTTCAACGACACGAAATTTCAAACTCTCGAGAAGTCTAATCCTTTCTCTCTCTCTTTTTCTCTTTTCCTTTTCTTTTCTTTTTTCTTTTTTTGTTTTTTAAATGATGCCTTTCACGTGACAAAAGAACAACCTCTTTCTTACAAAGAAGAAAGGTGAAAATTAAGAAAGAGAGAGAGAAAAAGAAGAGAAAAAGGAAAAGGTTGGCCTTGCTTTTTCTCAGTGTTTTCAGAAATACCCGGGGGCTTTTTTAGTTCAGAGAGAGAGAGAAAGAGAGAGAGAGAGAGAGAGAGAGAGAGAGAGTACTACCCTTAAATCCGAGTGGTAGTTCGAGAAATGAAGACGAACGCGAGTTAAAGTGAACTAAGAGAGAGGGGTCTTCACGTATATACGGATATATGAAATAAAAAAAAAAATAAGAAAAAAAGGGGTTGTAGTTACTAAGACATAGTAAAAGTCACGGTAAAACGCATTCTCTCTTTTTCTTTATTTTTATAATCTTGTTTTATTTTTTATTTTTATTTTTGTTTTTGTTTTCCTTTTGTTCTTTTTTTTTTCGCGAAATAATTAAATATCGCAAATGGTCATAGAACAAATTATACGAGGTTTTTCTCACGTTAATTGTTTTACACGTTGTTGATTGGAAAATGTCCAATAGAAATCGTGTTGATCGGCTGGATTGGGGTGGTTACGTTTTACTGGCTTTGCAATATCCTTTCCATGTTACGAAGGATACGAAGGATACGAAGCATTCCGGATGGATTTAGATTAGTCGAGCTAATCTTCTTTTATTTCACTTTTTGGGGTTTTATTTCTTTCTTTCTTTCTTTCTTTCTTCTGAAATTTATCAATTTTTTTTTTATTAGTAAAATCGTAAGCGCGTGAAACGAGGGGTTTTTTTTTTTAGGAAAAAGTAAAAAACTTGTTAAGGATTAACTAATTGGTTAATTAAAATTCTCTTGTGTCTGAACTAGCTTTGTATATATATATATATTCAGATCGGTCATCTTTTATTTTTAACTTTACTATTATTTTTTTTTTCCTTTTTGTTTATTTTTTTTTTCTATTGAAGATGAGGAGTATCCCAAAATTCCAATATCGATTGTATAACCGGTCTGTTCGTTTTTCTCATCGATAACCAAAAAGAAACGGAGGGTGGGGGGATGAAATAAAATATAGAGAGTGTACTCAAAGTGTTTCTCATATTTCAAAGAAATTTAAAATCAAAATTGTACAAAATACTATGATGGTATTGTATTTTATATGGGCACCGTCATAAAAATAGGTTTATTCATCAAGTATTTTTGCTTATATCATTTAATTTTATTTATATGTTACATTGAACGTATATAATTTACAAAGTGTTATTAATTATGAAAGTGAATGAAGTTCCAAAAATACTATAAACAATTTAAAATATAATAATTAAAAATGATACCCAGAAGAGTACCCATCCAATTTTGATCTTTTCTATTTTTCTTCTCGTTATTTTTTCTTCTTATTATTCTTTTTTTTTTTTTTTCTATTGCAATTTTTTTTTGTTTTATGCTTTTCTTACTTTTTCTCTAGAACAATTTGATCCTACGTGGAAAACGAAATTCAACAAGGACGTCACTTCTCGTGTCTCGATTAGAGAAGAGAAGAAGACTTCGAGAAACTCGCATTGCTCTTTCGATAAATCTAGGTCAATTAATTAGAAGGATAAGCATTTACGAAGTTGAAACTTTAAGCGTTGGAAATCCTTGCCGATAGAAAATAATTAGTATCCGTGTTTCACGATTGTTTCGAACGTAACAAACGTTGTTTTGTTGTTCTCGTTGTTTTGATCGTTCGTATCGTCTTGTCTTGTCTTGTCTCGTTTCGTTTCGTTTCGTTAGAGTTTGAAAGACGAAATTAAAAGCTTGAGAATTGTGTTCGCTTCTGCAATTAGCCTATTTCTGATAATACAAATACGGGTTTGCATGTATACGTTTGTATTTGTTTACATATGTTTGGGTTGCATACAAAACTTGAGAAATAAAAAACATATGCACCGATACATTTCGAGTATTGATAATTTTATTTGTTAGATTTTCATCGAATTATTGCAATAAAATATTCTATGTTCTTTACCACCTCGTGTGATTTTAAAAAACAAAAAAGAAAAAAATTAATTATATAATTTTTAATTAACAAATGAAAGACACATGATAAAATATTAATGTATGGGTATTTGCTAAATACATTTTATATTCTCTTTACATTTCAATCGTGACAATTTCGAAAAAACAAAAACAAACAAAAAGAAAAAAAAACATTTACAGAATATAAATAAAGAATCGTTTCTCCCTATAAAAAATATTTTTCTTCATTCTACGTGTAACTTTTTTTTAAAATATTTTTTTTGTCTTTTTTTCTAGAAATATCAGCTCGTGTGATTAAAAGCGAAAAAAAAGAGAGAGAGAGAGAGGGAGAAAGAAATAAAAATAGGAATAGAAATAGAGAAAGGAGGAATAGAAGGAAAATAAGAGTAGAATGGGGGTGGTAAAAAAAATGTTAAGGGATGATGATCGTCGTTGGGCGTGGGCGCAACAGTTGCGTGGGTATTCGCGTTTGCCGAAGGTGTACGAGGGTGTACGAGGGAGTCAAAGTGAGAAAGATGTATTGGGGGTGGTAGTGGTGGTGCTGGTGCTGGTGGTGGTGGTGCAAGTAGAGTGGTAGAAGGGGGTTGGAAACCGGCAACCGATGACGTGCCTCAGTATTCATCTAGCATCCTAGTCGCGAACAACCTTTTCGTCGAATCAACCTCGGAGTTCGTGATTATCATCAAAACATTATTTATATTTAATTATTATTTTTCTAACCAATAAGATTTAAATATAAAATAGATCATCATTCTATTTATCTATACGTATTTTAATAGGTAGAATAATTTAATCTAAATATAATTTTAACAGATCTTTTTTTTCTGTGCTTTTGTAACATCGAAAGCTATTTGTTTAATTCGTAAATATTTTTTTATTTAACAATTGTTAATTTTATTCATTTGTGTATTTTATTCTTTTTCTTTTTTTTTCCCTGTACATATGTAATATAAGTTTAATGAATTCTCTTATTCATTTATTTTATTGAAATTAAAATACGTAAACTTGATGGGATTTTTCATGATAATAATTTCAATAAATAGGATGGAAAATTAATAATTGAAATGTGGAATAGAAAATTATTAGGATACTAGGAATCACCACTTTTCTATTTCTTCTTTATTTTCTGAAAAATATTTTTAGAATAGTCCTATAAAAGGTTGAACTTACTGAGCATTGACATTTTCAGCAAGTAAAGTGCAACTCATGATCTCTAAGAAAGTTCGATTCTTCAAAGTTCAGAGTTCAGTTCGAGATCTTCGAGTGCACGATATTTTCCTCGAATGCGAAGTAAGGTGCAGTGTATGTATGTATGTATGCATGTATGTGTATGATTGAAAAGAATGAAAACAGTATAACATAGAGAAAAAGAATAAACGACAAGAATGAAACTATTCGAATTTCGCGCCATTTCTCGATCACTCAATTTGAAAGTAAAATGGGAAAAGAAAACGAAAATTTCATCTATTTAAAATTAAAAAAAAAAAAAAACATTTTTCATATTATATAAAACGAATTTCAATTATATTTTTAAACTATATTTACTATTGTTTTATTTTCCTATCAGCTATGTGTCAGCAAAAAAATTGGCGGGAAAAGTAAAAAGAGCTGGAAAAGTTGAAAAAAAAAATAATAATAATAAAAAAAAGGGAATACTTTAATCTAGTTGAAAAGCCGAGCTTTTGTTCATGGGGAACGCCACGTTGAGAGATTATAAGCTTACTAAAGTGTGAGTGTATACGTAAGTTTTATAGATGTGTGAATGTATGTGTACTCGTGATTGTCTCCTCTACGTACAGTAGGAGTTTCTTTAATTTAGAAGTGAATGTAAACGGTGGTGGAAGGTTCTATAAACTAGCTCAATGTTTAAACCAGAACGCGAGCCTTTATTAAATGTGATTTAATTAACCTTATCGATTCTATTCAACTGTTTACCGTGACGTTAATTTATAATGTTAATTTTACTATAAGTAGAAACGTATTTATACATTTGAAAGCTATGGAAAAACACAACTAATCATTGGAAGGGTTTAAGAATAAAAAAATAATTTTATTTCGTTAGATTTTATTAGAATTTATATTTCAAACTTTTAATATACGCAATTGGTTTAATATACGCAAAAATCATACAAATAATTTATATTTTCTTGCAAAACCATCATTTTTTCATTGGCTTTTTCTATTCTTTTTTTCTTATTAAATAAAACTTTCATTTGATATTTAGTGTTAAAAAAAAATAATGTTCTATTTATTTTTTATTAATATTAAACTGATAAAAAGGTGTACCTATGGAAATATAAAGAAAAGGTAGTTACACGTCATTTAATTGACTTTGTAAAAATTCATTGATACAACTTTCCGACTTTTACAAGCACTTTTTTCTTTCTTTCTTTTATTTTTCTTTTTTTTTCACTTCGCGCTGAACGTTGTTAGCACCTTTTGCACCGAGTCATCGTCAGGAAGGCAGGCAGGCAGGCAGGCAAGCAAGCAAGCAAGAAGCTTCCATTCGACAAACGCGTGAACGTCGAAACTTATTATTCGAATAATTACTTGCTACTACGTCATACTAACGTTCCTTTTCTTTTCTTTTTTTCTTTTTTCTTTTTTATTACTTCCTTATTTCTTTTTTACATTGCTTCCTTCGACTCTTTACTCCTCACCCTTCTCTTTCTCTTTTTCACTTTCGAAGAACAAGGCAAGTACCTGCTTAAGTATTTTGCTAACGAGCAATCCTCGCCTAATGCTAAAAATGTCCATTAAAAAAATTCACGACGTTAATTCGAAGAAAAGTTTTTCAAACTTCTACTCTGTAATATCCTGTATATCATTTTTCTTATTCTTAATCGTTTCTAACAACAAATCGTTAAACAGGAAACGATTCATTTCTTTTTTCTAAAATCGAAGATATAAAAGAACAAAGTATATTAATCAATTAATTATTAATTAAAAGAAACAGGTAAATATCAATTCGATTTGTCATAGTGTAGAAAACGATAATAATATTTTTCTAATCATTTGCACAATTTTACAAAGTAGTTTTCATCTTATTAATCGTTTCTATTGGGTTGGTAACTAAGTCATTATGGATTTTGTTTTACACCTAATTGTTTTTTGATAGCGAAGGTCAGAAATTTTATGAACATGGCATTATGTACTAATAAATTTTATAATTCGTTCGTATAAAATATAAATAAGAAAATAAAAATATAAATAATATAACCGACGGATTATAACGCAGCAGTTAACTTCACGTTAGGTAAATTTGGACATCAGCAAGGACGATTTTCTACGGGACTGCTTGATGATACATAAAACATGATCGCCACGTACGGTCAAGTGCTCGGAAACAGGCAACAGCTGGTGAACACGTACTTCTATATTTATTCGTTACAATGCTTCCAAACGCGTTGTTTCTACCTGCTCACATAAACCTAGGAGTAACGTTTATCAATTTTATTATGGTCATTATAACGTGTGAGAATAAAGTATTTAATTTAATTTTATTTTATTTTATTTTTGTTGTTTACGCTTGCTTTCTCTTCTTTTTTTCTTTTCCATGGAACACACTCGTAATAAAATTTCATTGAATGAATTCATTATTATGAATGAAAAGTAATATTTGATTTAAAAAAGAAGAACAACCACACTTTTTCCTGTCTTCTGTTTTATTTTATGCCGATGTAATACAATTTATTACAATCATACGTTATATGTGTACACATATGTGTATAGAAAGATATAAAAGAAAAATTTATTAGTGATTTTAATTACCTAACATGCACGACAAAGAATCGGCAGATAGTTTTTCTTTTTTCTTAGCTTTCAACCCAACGATATATCGCTTCATTAGCATTGTTCTTCAAAGATAAAGGGACCCAAAGAAACTGACGTATTTCCCCATGTAATATAATTCGTATATCTCACTAATTAATTATCTCACGTTAACGAGCAACCACCACTCTTCATCCTTTCGTCGTTTAGGAATCGACGTAAAAAAAAAAAAAAAAAATTAAACATTTGGAATATACATTTTTAAAGTAAACATTTTTGTTAAAATATTTCACAGATTCGATTTATCAATCGATCAATTGATTTGGAAATATCAATTCGTTTGTAAGTACTCACCCAATAAGAGAAAAACAGGGGAAGGATATGGGTGGGATGAAAAGGTGTGAAGATTGAAGAGGAAAGTTTACGAGACGACATGTTATGTCGGAAATTACGTCATCTCGCGAATTTCCGTTTCTCGAACGTTACTCGTGCGCGAAAAATCCCCATTGACCGTGTATGTGTGTGTGTCGCGTCCTTGGGACTCGCATGAGCAGAAAATCGAGCGTGTTGTGTATTCGTCGTTTACACCCCCTCAATATCAGGAAATTTCTATAATAGAAATTCTACTCGAGAAACGAAATTATTTCGAGAATTGTATTACAAATGACGATTTAATAATTTTTATTTTATTTGTTTATTTATTTTTTATGAAATTAAATGTTAGAAGTATCGTTGGTTTACGGTTTGATTTTCTTTTCTTTTTTGTTTTTTTAAATTATAAATTCGTTCACATAAGTGTTAATATTTTTCCTTCGATCGGTTGATCCTCGATCGTCTTTCGTAAAATTATAAATTAAAATTAATTAGTGTTTGAAAAAAAACGAAAAGAAAAGAAAAGAAAAAAAAGTAAAAGATGAGGGAAGGATCTTTGAATTTCTTGGTATTTTTTGTCTATCTCGATATGAACGCAATTCCGAGAACGAACTTTAACGTTGAAATAATGTCAAGTGGCTTGATTGAAGAGACGACGATGATCGTAGAAAAAGAAAATCAAAAGGAGAAAGAAAATAAAGAAAGAGAGGGAACATTCCAACGCTTTTCTATTTCAATCGTTGCTTTTTCCAAAGCAAAGACGTTTCATCCTAAGCGAGTATATATATCTGTACCTTTACATGCACATGCACTTGTATTAGCACCTTGACGAGGTCAACGTTAAGAGTTCAATCTCTGATCTTATTCACGGTTCCTTGATCTTTTTTTTCCAAAACAAGAAACATCCGAGAAAGTAAAAGAACAGAAAGTAAAAAGAAGAAGAAAAAAAAATAAGAAATTATTTTTAATGATTTACGTGCTCATTTAATTGCAGTAGCTACAGAATAAATTACGTGACTCTAGGTGAACAAGAAAAAAGGTAAAACGTGTTTCAAGATTTGGAGAAACGAATAATCATTACACGAGTTTAAATTTTATTTTTATTCGTCCTATTTTTTAACGAACATTCCATGTCATTCTTTTAAATAAAAATAAAAAAAGAAACATATTATAATTGGAACAATAATAGATAATTATTGTTAGTTGTATTTTTAAATTAATATTATAACTAATTATCATAGTTGTAGAGCATAGTTGAAGATTTTAAAACAGAAAATAGAAAAAGAATTTTGTTAGTTAAAGCTCACAACTTGTACAAACACACCACTTAAATTATATAATAAAATAATAAAATAATTCTAATAAATAATTGGAAAAACAATTTGTATACCAAGCCGCCAGATTCTTGTACAAAATTGTTGTCTTTCTCTTTCTATTTCTTATCGGTCCACTTGTGTAGAAAAAGAAAAAAGAAAAAAATTGGGGAAAGGTGAATGGTAGTATCAAAGGGCAAAGTTTCAGTAGATTCGATAAAAGAAACTAATCGTTGATCGAAGAGGAGGAACCTGTCTTTCGCATCCGAACATTTTCGATTCTTCTGACAGTTTCGTTTCAACCAAACCCTTCTCTACCTTTTATCGTGTCTTTCTTTTCCTCTTTAAGAAGACCTCGGCGTCTTGATCGTTTTGTCCTCCTTTAAAAGTTCATATGTAACTCACGAACATAGTTCCGATAGTTCTTATTTTATCGTTTCGTTTCTTCCTATCATAACTAACCTAACATAAAACTTTCCAAGAATTCTCTAACTATATATTTTTGATTTATTTTCTTAAAATTAAACTTATATTAATAAATCATAATTGGGTAATTAATTAATAATATTAGAATTAACGAGAGAGTGATATCGTGATAACAAATACCACAAAATACGCTCAACGTGACAACAATTTATAGGATACACACCTGACATATTTGCAAATTATAAACATAAATGAGAATTATTTCAAATGACACCTGTCGACTAATTGTGCATCAAGCAAAATAAAATTAAAAAATACGATAAATTAGGAATACCTGTAATTAAACTTATCGATCAAAGTATTGTTTTAAAGAAAGAGGTTTGAGAATAAAAAAAAAAAAAAACAGGGTAAAAAGAAACAATTAATAGACAGAAATCTTCAACGATAATCGATACATGCTATTTCCTCATTTCAAATAGGGTTTTAGATGCGATCTTGCAAATCAAAATTTCCTAATTCGAATTCTATCTAGATTATCACATAGACTCGGAGTGTCGATAATTTCCGGCGTTTGGTCGAAGCCCAATCGCATTCGATTACGATTGAATCTTCCTTCCTATCTGACTTCAAAGATTTCATTTTCAATCGTGCATTGATTGCAATTGAAATATTTCTTCTTCTCAATTATAGGAAATATCTCATTGGATAGTAAAAGATTATATTTTTATTGAAGTGAAAACTTCTTTTGAATGGGTGCGATTTGAAAAAATGTAACGGAGCGGTGGGAAGCGATGAAACGGCCGCGATACTAAATAAGATGAGAATACAATTATCTTACAGCAGATATTTTGTATTCGTCTCATTCTCTCGAAACTTAGTTTTTTGAAGATTTCACTTTTAACACGAGTGATCTGCACACATGTTTCTTCTTTTTTTTTTTTTTATCTTAATCTTTGTCATGACAAAATTATTTTTCCCTTCCAATTCTTAAATACAAATCAATATGAAACAATTTCATTTAAGATTTATTTCTTTCTGCACTTTTATGTGAAATTAAAAAAATGCCACAATTTTAATACGAGACATTAAAACCAGAAAAATTCAATAACAATCGCCAGAGAACAAACTAGATAAATAATTATAGTGTAAAGGATTACATTTATTCATTTAATATTTTATTAAAAGATGAATACGCGCGCGAATATTTTAAGTTGATTAATAATATAATTAATAATATTCTGGTTTCAAAAATACAACTTATCTGGCTAGTCTCATTTTTCATCGATTTTATTTGAGTAAATAAATGGAAAAATAATTGAGGGAGAAGAGGGGGAAAAAGAAAAGAAATATTTGTATTCTATTCGAAGACGTCAGTTCTTCTGAGTTTGAATTGAAACTTTTTCTTTTTTTTTTTATCGCATACGTAGAGTCGGTGAATCTTGGGGATTTTCTTCCGAGTCACTCGAGAGAAAGAGATAAGAAAATGAAAAAAGAAAAAGTATAAAGAATTGGAACAAAAAGTGGATTCAAAAAAGAGGAAATAAAGTTTATTGGTTGAGATGATGACGCAGAAAACGACGTGCTAAGCCATGAATAAGTGTTAAATTTAGTGTGCAAAAAACTTCAGAAAAAAGAAAATATTTCTTGTCTCGACAAATAATAATATTAATAATAATAAAAATAATAATAAAAAGATTAATAATAAGTGTGTGTCTGTGCGTGGAACGCGGTATTTGTGTATTCGTACGTGTGATATGGTAATGGTGGTGGTTATAGTCAGAGGCACACGATGCAGCTGATGATCTTGAACTCCCTGTTGATGTTCGACCTTGTCTTCCTATTTTTCTTATTCCTTATTGGAGTATCTTGTTTCGTATATTATTTACCAGGCACACGGCCACCACCTTTCGCACCTCACGAAATCATCACGGCGAGAACGCCGCCGCGTTACGATTCACCCATCGACAATGTTTAAGGTTTGTAAAACACATCCTCTCTTTATAAAATTAATAAATAATTGTATTTAAACATTTACAAATATTCAGAATAACAACATAAGTCTACATATTATTTAATTTTATCTTTGTATATAAAAATTCAGTGTCACAGTTCCAATACATTTGGAAATTACTGAACAATAACAATTTTACAGTAACAATAAATTGTTTTTGTTGTTAACTTGTGTAAGTCTTCATAAAGAAGCGTACATAAAGTATTTGTAATTAAATTTGTATGCTTGCGTGCTTGAATAATAATAATAATAATAAGAAAACAAAATATGGACTACACGCGATACGAGAGAGTGTACTTTACTTACAATTGCATACAGATTTGATTTTTTTTTCTTTTTTTTTGGGGGGGGGGAAAATCCTTTCCGTTTGAAGTCGACGATTTATTGTAGTTGAAAAATACGCTTAGAAGATCGCACACACAAACACAAATACTTCCACAAAAGGGAACACGTATATGTATATATATATGTAAAATACATACGTCGAAGGAATAAGAGGGAACAAACGTCGACAAATTTTCATGTTTTTTTCCTCTCACTTAAAAAAAAAGGTACAAAAAAAAAGGGAAAGAAAAAAGTTTGAAAAAAAAGGAATCGTTATGATGAAAGTTATATGTACTACGATATAAGCGTGGCTATTGTATACGCGTGTGTGTGTGTTTGTGTATGTTTGTAACGTGAATGTAAGTGTACGTGAATTCTTCTGAACGTTACAAACTGCTACGGCTCGTTGAACAAGGAAGGTCGGATTGAAATTTCTCTTTTTGTCAGCCAAAGGCACACGGTGTTGTATATAAATCGAGGGCACGTTTAAGTATACGTATCTTTTTGTAACATATGTGGGGGTGTGTGTGTGTGTGTGTGAGTGTGGGTAGCTGATAGCGTCTAACAAATTTAATATGCACACCCTGCCCTCCGATAGTACCGTTTTAAAGGTCCAACTTTCAAGTCTTCATAGATATTGGTAAAATATCTCTCTCTCTCTCTCTAAGTATATGCGTATTATTATAATACATATATAATCGTATATATATATGATCATACACACATGTGTGTGTCTATATACTTATCCTCACTTTCTTTACAATGGACAGAAGAACGTTCCAAAGGGAATATTCGATCGACCTAAAAACGGAAAATCGGATTTAGATATGTCCCATATCGGTTAGAATAATCAAATATACGAATATTATTATTATTAATTATTAATAATTTATATTATTAATATGTATCTTCATTCAGAATAGAATATATCTTTTAATTACAAGGATCATATTTTGTTTCTTATTCGCTTACGTTCAATTACGATTATGGGATTTTGAAAAAAAAAATATAGGAGAATAAAAGTCAATGACTACACCGGCTGGTGACTATTATTCATTAGATCGTAAAGAAAGAAAGAAAGAAAGGGGGAAAAAAAGAGAGAGAGAAAATTGTGACTATTGTAAAATCATTATCCCCTATTTCAATCGAATCTTACGTTCTATGCGATTTCGTTAAATTAAGTATAATTCGTGAGAATACCGAGAACTAATCGGTCCTTTTATTTAATTCTACTAATTTTTTAACTTTGATGGATTAATCCGTTTCTATCTCTATCTCTCTTTCTCTTTCTCTCTCTTTTTCATTTGCTCTAATTTCTTTACAGTTAGTTTAATTATTGAAATTTAATGCAATTATTTATATTATAAAATAAATTTTACATAAATTGATTGAGTTACATCAGAATTATTATCATAATTATAAGCACAATTATCGTACGTTCACGTAATCGATATTTTCATTATATTTCTTATGTATAAATAATAATTTTCTTTCTATTTTCTCTTCTGTTACTACTTTATATTAACAGGTATATCTTCAAACGTATTGCAAAATGATAATTAATGACAAATGATTAAAAAGTCATGAAATAATAACGAATTGATTGCGTCAAATGACAAAATAATAATTATCAATGAGAAATCGTCCGTGTCCGTTCCATTTTCGTGGTACAAACGGAATTCATCATGATTTTAGCGACTCGTGGGTGGGTGTACAGGAAGAGGAGGAGATGGAGGAGGAGGAAGAGGAAGGGGTTGGTAGATCACGTTTAATTTTACTGAGTTGAATGCCGTGAAAACGGCCGATCGATTCTAATCGAGTTTGATGTTGGCTACGTCAGATAACTCGATGAGAGGGTTACGTTTCATTGGATGAACGTTTGACGTTTTTACTAATTCTAGAAATAAAAAGTTGAGAAACACTGTCTGTGATTATGCTCCATTTTTTTTTTTTTAATGTAAATTCAAAATTAACGTTTTTTCTTTTAAAATGTAATTAACTGAAACGTTAATTAACATAGGATTAGCAAATTCCTAAGACGAAATAATCTTTCGAAGATTCTTGGGGAGAGTATATTCGAGTCGAGGATCGAAAGTTTGAAGAAAGTTTTATCTCGATGAGAGAGTAGCAATCCAAGCAGGACCGTATTTATTATAAGGTGTATTAAGTGCAAACTTGAACTTCGATTTTTATGAAACAACATTGTTAAACTGTACTTTCTCGTAAGAAAACAAGAAAATAATAATTTAACAAATAGCTTAGTATATTTAGAAAATGTTGATTTTAAAAATGTGTATTAACTGTTCTACAAATATTAATTTATTTAATATAGATCGAAAATATAAAAGTACAACAATAAAATCATTGTTTGCATCAGTATCGATCTGAGTTACAAACACGTGTAGAAACGTGTCACATAGCCCATTGAGAAACAAGCAAATGCAAACAAGTCGAAGGCGTACATATTGGAGGTGTATCGAGAGAGTACCATGTTTATTTTCCTCGTTCCTTTGTTCGACAGAGGCCGACTTTGCTTTACTTTATGTAGTACTTATGTATATACTCCTACAAGAACGGAAAAAGGAACGAGGAACCCTTTTCAAGGCGCACATTCCTTTGATATTTTAAATGGTAAACTTACTCAACCCCAAAAAACGATCTGCATTACAGAGTGAGAATAATTCAAAAGGTTATTCAGTATAAAAGATTTGTTTATAGGTAAATCTAGTTAACGTTATTATTATATTTATATCATTAAATAGGGTGAGATAAAAAATATAATAATAATAATAAATCACCTGTGATTTCCTGGGATGAAAGTAAGTGGTAGTAGTCCCAGTTTGTTGCAAGAGACGACTAAAAGGAAGAACCAAATATTATTATTAATAATATAGGTGTTATATTTAATATAAATAAGAATCTTTTTTTAACACTCTTATAAAAATAATTATGAAACAAATTAGTTACAAGAAAACAATGTTGTCTAAATTTTAGAATGCAAACAGACGTCAGTGGAGGTGCAGGAGTAGTTGCTGGGGATGTTCTTGCTTTGCGAGGTACAGGACTCGCCGCTGCGGAAACGTGGGCTCTCCTTTGTCAGGCTGCCCAGGCCCTCCAGGATCTCTTCCTCTCGAGTAAGTTATTAAAAAGACATTTTGTCCACTGGTAATATTTATTTCATTTTAATCAACGTCTCTCGTCCAATTTGTTTCTTAATGTATATCAACTTAAATGAAAACTATTATATCAATTACATTAGCCGTGTAACAGATTATTTAAATGTTAATAATTTAATTGACTTAATCTACAAAATATAAAAATTATGAATTATGGTAGGTAAAGTTTGATAATAAAAGTAAAATTTTTGTATCTTAAAATAAAAAAAAAGTATATTCCGGTACCGGGAATCGAACCCGAGCCTCCTGGGTGAAAGCCAGGTATCCTAGCCACTAGACCATACCGGATTATGGAAGATATTTGGAGAAATAACTTCAAAATAAAATTTGTACTCTCTGAGTTATAATATAATTTTATTTATTATATTATGTGTTATTTTTATTAACAATAACTTTATTTAAATAACAATATTTTTTCTTATTATAATACATTTGTACTTATTCTAGATGAAATGATAGGGAAGAATCGATTGTAATATATTTAATCGTATACCAAAATCAAATGATTTTTCGCTATAATATTTCTTATATCTTTGAAGTCATGGATCAAGCAGGAACCAATAAATTTATTCTTCCCTAGAGAAAGTAAACAGAGCAAAGATGATCCGTTCCCAAATCTCAGCAGCTTAGCTAGTGATATATGTATATATAGATTTATGTACAGAGTGAGCCATAAGTTTCTAGGATATGTTCTAAATCAATTACTATTTTTCAGCTTATAAATCTGCAAATGAAAAAATTTCTTTAAAAGGAAATAATTAATAGTTTAAATAATTTAAAATTGTCCAAGAATATTTTATCAACAATTAATAGAATTTTCAGTATTTATTATCCAAAGAAATACCCCAAGTATTTTTTATTCAAACTTATTTACCAGTCTAAGAATACTGTATTATTGTAGGATCGTATTTCAGTTGGATTTATATAATAGTATTGTAAATTTTGATTAGTGCTGGAATAGTATAATACAGTATTGTATTGGGTTGACCTAAATTTTCATTAAACAATATTAAAATAAATAACATAATAATAAAAATATCTATACCATTTATATTTGTAAACCCAATAGAATATTGCTGGTATTTATTCGTTTCTTTTCAAACTTTTTACGTCACAATTAAATGAAATCTGTACTTATAATAAGCATTTAAAAAAAATAAATAAATAAATAAAAACAAAAAAAGAAAGTCGATTAGTCGTCACACATATTCAACTTAAAATCCCGTCGACCATTTGAATACAATTCTCGCTCTTTTGTGCAACCAGAACGGCAAATGGTGGAGGTACGTGCTAAATAAACTATGGAAAAAAATAAAAGAAAATGAAAGGACATCGAGCTTTCTCCTCGGCATTTTCAACTCTTTTCAATTCCATGTTCTTTTAGATAGAAAAAGAGAGAGAGAGAGAGAAAAAAAAGAAAAATCTTCTTTAATTATTCGGTCTCCACGTTGGAAAACGATATTTACGGTCCTATCACATTTTTACACTTCAGCCTTTTTCCATTCATATTCTTGAACCGTAAAATAAAACTTTTCCTCTTCTTCTCTTCCTCCTCCTCCTCCTCCTCCTCCTTCTCTTTCTTTACCTTGATTAAATTAGACGAGCCATTTTCTTGCGATAACAAGCGATCGAGTCGTACTTGGGAAATTATGTACGCTTCATAAAGTAAACCTCATTCTCTTTCCCTTTCTCATCCCTTCACCACCCATCCCTTTTCTCTGTGATATAACAGCACATATCGAGAACATTTTTCTTGGTAGTTTAAGACAACTTTATTTTTTCTTCCCTTTTAACTTATTGTTAGTAAAAAAAAAAGTGAATATAAATTCACAATTAATGAATAAACTTTACAAGAAAAGTTATGTGATTTTGTTTTAGTTTTTATTTAGAATGTTATAATAATATGTAAAAAATGGTAGGTAAAGTTTAGGTAGGTTAAGATTAGTTTAAAAATAATATATTTTTACGAAGGAAAAAAAAGAAATATTCCGGTACCGGGAATCGAACCCGAGCCTCCTGGGTGAGAGCCAGGTATCCTAGCCACTAGACCATACCGGATTTGTTATCTGCCTTACTAAGTTTATGGTAACTTGCCTCTTAAATTCACGTGAATTCTAATAGTTTATTGTTTTATTAATTGAATAATAATAATTCTTGTAATTTATTTTATTCATTTATTAAATATTATAAATTCAAACATTACTTATTTACAAATTTAATAAAATATTATTCTCATAGTGTTCCATTGTATTAATTATTTGAATATAAAATTTTATTGAAGTTTACAACTCTAATTTTTAATGTTTTTTTTTGTTGTTGTAAATTTATTTCATATAATTGAAATTCCTTACGTGCATTAGAGTATTACCATAATTTAGCATAAATGATAATAAACGTGTGATATAAGTAAAATATTCAGGAAGTCACGTAGGTCAAATCGCACTCCCGAGTTGAGATCGTTCTTGACAGGCGTACGAATAAACAGACGTGTTTACAATGTCGACAATCTTGCCCAGGATGGACCCTGAAATTGCTGAGAGGTATCCTGCATACGAATGCGATGCCGCTGTCCGCATAACACGAACCACGAATGTCATAATAAGAGATACCACAGAGAGAGAGAGAGAGATACAGGGAGCGAATTCGAACGGATCATGACTCGATTCAAATGCCAAGGATTTGTCCTTGATGTGGTTTACTCCATTAAACTATCATCTTCGTGTACGTCACAGACAGTTTAAGAATTAGAAATTCAATATTTAATGTTTAAATTTCAAATTAAACACCTGTTTTTTTTTTATTACCTAGGAGACTGTTTTGTAATTAAATTAATTAGAAAATAATTATTACAAGTAGCCCTCTTTCTTATAACAAGGTAGAAATTATCAAATAATATATCATAGTACTTTAGTAAAGTTATTTTGACTATACAGTGAACAATTATATAAAAATTAATACAAATAATACAAAGTAATTAACCATAATTCAACATAGAATAAAATTTCAACTTACAATCAGTTGTAGTATAATTATAAACTATCTTAAAACACAGTTTTTACATTAAAAAAAAAACACGAAACGAATTACTTTTGAAATTTTTCATAATGCAATACGAATTCAAAGTGCAATAAGAGTTATTTTGTTTTTCTTTTTTTTACACAGACGTAAAACTCTGAGTCATTATTTATGGTAGAATAGAATAAGAGAATATTGAAATAGCATGTGTAGAAAAGGACAATCTTGTGGTTGGGTTAAAAGACTGATTGCGTGTGTCCCTTTGAAGGGAACCCGGAAAATACACGTGTAAACGTGCTTTAAGTTGCGTGAAAGAGAAAGACAGAAATAGAGAGAAGGTACAGAATTGTCGTGTAAAGCTTCGAAATCGTGCTAATAACACGAGGATATATTTATACGGCAGACTGCTAAGTTTGAACATGCTCGTTTACAAAGTACATCCTCTCTCTCTCTCTCTCTCTCTCTGTCTTTCCCTTTCTCTTTCCTTCCCCTCTTTCTCACTTTCTCTCTCTCTCTCTCTCTTTTCCAACACACACACATACACACATATCCTTTTGATGTGTCTGATAAGTATTACGCGTGGTCCGCAAACAGATACGAGGATTGCTCGAATATCCACGTGGAGTGTGAATGAGAAATTCAACTCTTGGAATGTTTAAAAAAGGGCTGCACTAATCCCTACATATGAACCATGATTTCTTTCACTGTCCTATGTATAAATATGTGTGTCTTTTTGTATTTTTCCTATAGAAATGACTTTCTAATTTCTTTTTATTACATCGTCTATATTTTTGAGAGTTGTGTTTTTTAAGATCATCATTAGAAAATAGAAATGATACTCGATAAAATGTAATTCAGTATGATTTTTATTATACAATTTAATGACTCAATTGGAAACAATGTAATAATAATAATAATAATAAAATAATAGATTAATAAAATCTATGATGAATATGTGTAATAATCGTTAAACTTTGATTGCAACGTAGATCATTTTTCTTGTCGATATTTTAATTCAAAAAAGAAATAAATAAAAGTTATGGTTCTATGTAAAAAATTCCCTTTATCGAATCTATCCGATCTAATTGATCGGAACCAACCACCGATATTCAATTTAGGCAGTAGAAAAGCAACTTCAAAGCAACGACTAATTACTTGCCAAACCACTTAGACTATTCGTGGTAACTTTCTAATACTCAAAGCATTATAATCATTATTTATGTTTAAAAATTTCGTAATCCCAAAAAAAAAGAAAAATATAATATTATATTGTATTATAATTATATAATTAATATTTTATTATATATATATATATATATATATATACACGTTAATAGAAATATAATATTTCCATTTACGATTATTTCTTTGTGTTTTCTTTTTTGTGTGTCCGTAACACGTGTTTGCGTTTAGGATAGCAAGGTAATGTTGGTAAGGTTGGTAATAACGTATGATGAAAGAAACGTGATGAGAAATAATTATTAAAGAGAGAAATCATCCTACCGGAAGAACGCACATATATGCCTTTCCATTTCCGTCGCGTTTATTATTATTATTATTACGTATCGTATCGTGATAAAATTTAATTTTAACCTCTTCTTTTTCTCTTTTTTTTTTTTTTTTTTTAACGCGAAGAGGTATTTACAGAAAGTTATTATTGCTTTACGTAGGGAAAACTTTTTTAATATCGATCAATCGATATTATCCTGTCATCTGTACAATTTATTTTTTTTTCTACTTTTGCAGAAACACTTTTTCTCTTTTTTTTTTTATAATTTAAATATTTACATTAAATTCATAGGAAAAGAACAAAATTTACTCGTTAACAAACACAATTCTACATAATAAAGATGAAAATGCAAATAAATAATTCACATTCGTATTTTTCATTTTTCATTATAATAGTAAATATAAAATCAGAGATTTCAAAAAAAATATCAATTAAAATTTAATATAATATTCGCGATAACGTTTTTAATATTATCTTGTTATGTACAAAATTTGTTTGCTAAAGAAATTGGCTTTTTTTCTTTCTTTTTTATACAAACGTAATAAAAAATTACTTGTTTTATGTGATACCATCAAACAGATAAAACACGTAAATGATTCTGTAAAGTAATAAAAAAAAAAAACTATTTTTCTAATAACAATAATAATAACTTTCGAAATTCGATTGTAAAAATTATCGAATGGAATTCCAAGCTCGCTATGTTGAAAATTCGATTAGGAACTAGCCTAACAGAGACAGAAATAGATAGATCAAGATAGAATGATAGGAAAATGGAAAGAGAAAAATAGAAGGGGGGTTCATAAATTCGTCTACTCTTTCTTTCCAAGAGAACCATCAACCTCTTTCAAACATTTTCTCTCTTTCCTTCTCTTGTACCCTTTCACCCTTCAACGTAGGCCCTACCAGTTCCATCTCGACCATTAATTACGCGGAGATGCAGCCCCCGAGACTACCGCAATGCACTCGAAATCTCCTTTCGCATTAACGACCACTCGTTTCATCCCTCTCTTTCTCTTTTACTTTCTTTTTACCTCAGGTTCA
Organism: Polistes dominula; assembly: GCF_049000335.1. Taxonomy (NCBI): domain Eukaryota; kingdom Metazoa; phylum Arthropoda; class Insecta; order Hymenoptera; family Vespidae; genus Polistes; species Polistes dominula. Next base: position 5,866,394 of record NW_028300916.1, on the reverse strand, counting down.
ACAATTTCTTGCCCTGTAGATCATAAATTCTCCAACATTTTATATTCTGATGTTACTACCCTTTCCTTATCACGTAAAATATATCAAAAACTCATAAAAAAAAGGAAATTTTCTTTTAAATTATATTCAAAAAGTTATCAGGTGTGAGAATTTCGATGAAAAATTATACTCCTAATTTTTACTATTCTTTCGTTTTTAAAACGATGAGAGTTTTATTCGTGTAACCCTTCGGTTACATCGATTATATTAATGAGAGTGATAGTGATAACGTTGATGGTATTAACGGTGATTTACAAAGTAGCTGTGTAGGATGGAATTTTTGGGTTGGTAGCTGCTGCGACGAAAGTTATGCGAATCGCACCGACTCCTGGAATTTCAGTTATTTTCGATTATTCCCGCGGTTATGTAAAATTGAAATTCCACGAGGGGTTTGTATAAGAGAAGCATAAGTCCATTGTAATACAAGTTACAAATCTTTGGACTTTCGGACGAATCAAAAGACAATAAGATTGTACGATTTTAACCAGGAATTTAAAAAACTGTCGTGTAGCGTTTGGTTCTTACAGTAACAGTAAAAGAAAATCTGAGAATATATTTATAAGAAACAAATTCGAAATAAATTCATTATTTTCAAATGTACAGATATTTATATATACATATATATATTTTATTTTATTTATTTATTTTTTATTGATTTTTATTTTTTAAATTATTTTTTTTCAATACTATTAGAATTGAATGCAATAAACAGCAGTAATAAAGTGTTATTTTCAAGATGGTTATCAAACAACCATCTGATTTTTGTTGACTCCCTCTATTTCTTAGGACACTTCGCAAGAGTTGGAAAAGTCTTTTTCTACTTCGGTCGTTTCGAATAAATTTTCTATGCCTGCGAAAGACGACGTCGACGACAACTAAGGACAACGAAGACAACGACGACAACAAAACGAGGTTACTGCTGGTGGTAGTGGTGTCTGCTTTTTCGACGTTATTCACGACCTACTCGAGAATCCGACTCGATTTCTCACCTACTTGGTCTTTTTTCTTTTTTTTTGTTTCCTTTTTTTCTTATTCCTTCTACCATATCTTTCACCCACCTCCAACAAATCTCTTCTTTTTCTTTTATATTCTACAAAAAGTATCGAGATTTTTTCTCTCTCTCTTTCTCTTTCTCTTTCTCTTTCTCTTTCTCTTTCAGTATACTCGCGTAGAAAAACTTTCCAAATAGCCTAAGTTTTCTTACTATTGCGATAAGAAAGTATGTGTGTTTAGAAACAGTTTTTCTTTCTTATATGTTTTTCTTATTCATTCTTTTTCTTTCTCTTTAGTTTAGTTTAGTTTAAACAATCTTTTACAATGTTCTAACAATAAGCGATTGAGTAAATGTATTGGATAAACGTGAAGTTTAATGAAGCAAAAATGGAAGCTAATTTTATCAATGATTAATAATCAATGGATCCTATATTTAGAAAGTGGTGTAAGTCCATTTGCAGCCCGTAAATATATATTAGCTTAGTCAAATTTGCCTAAAACAAATTTATATAACAAAATGACATATTGATAAATCAGTAGAAACATTGCCAGACTTCATATAATTTGCCTAATCTTTTTAATTAACATATATGCTAACCTTTTATTTTCTCGAGACATGAGAAAGTGGACTTACACCACTTACTATTGAATGGTTTCGCAAATCGGGTTAAAAATTTTTGAATTTATAATAAAATACCAATATCTATAGATATCTATTTTTTACTCGGTCCAATTAGGTTTCAGATTTGATGGATGAGAATCTCCTTTATAAATGAGTAAATGAAAAAAAAAAAAAAAAGAAAAAGAAAAAAATGTCTTTCTTAATTAAAAAATGGAAAAGAAGATAATAATATATAATGTAAGTAGTACGATGCTAGGAGTTTCTACCGCAGTACTCGAAGAAAAAGGAAAGTAGGATTAATGTTGGATGTAGTTGTATTGTAAGAATTAAGGACATTTGCAGGAGAAACGGGTGATCCATCATCGACTGCAAACGTGGCCGACATTTTCTAAATTGACGACCGAGATATAAAAATTGTTTTATTGGAATACACCATTTGTTTTTTTTTTTTTTTTTTTTTAAATAATTGTAAAAATGTAATCATTCATATATAAATCATTTAAATAATATACAAGTTGATTCATAAAACAAACATGGTTGACATTTTCTAAAATGACAATTGGAATGTATATAAAACGATTTAAATATATAAAATTTAATATAATTAAAGATAATTTTTATTTTAGTTATTAAGTTTTAAATAGATGGTGCAGTATTACAATTCAATTATTTCGATATATTTATAACATAACTAACGTTACTTTTTATATTTTTTCTAGTACTATTATTTTATGTATTGTGGTACTATTTTGTGTGTGTTGTTATTTATATTATATTTATATATATATTAAAAATTTCATATTGTTTTATGCTTAATTTAAATTCTCAAAAATTACGAGTGAATATAAATTTGACTGCATTAAATAGTTTAAAATCATACAGAATGGCTTATACATTATTTATTAAAATATAATATTTATTTTAAAAGAGCAAAAGAAATAGATTCGGAATTGTATCTCGTGTCAAGATGGTTTACCGACCATAAAGCTGTTAATGGCTCTGACACACACGGATTAACGTTTGCAATGCTCATGGAATTTACGACGATTTTCTCGTCAACCGGTACTCTTCTCTCATTCCTCTTTTTCTCACACACATCTACACATATACACATAGATATGTCTTATTTAATAGAGACTTTGCTAGGATTCAAGCGTAATCCAAAATGAGTTTCCGAAACGTCAAGCTCAATTCAAACATCTTTTAATATTTTTCTTTCTTTTCCTTCATGATTTTTTCTGGAAATATAAATCAAGTGAAAAGATTTTTCCAATATATATTTCTATTTCTTTTTTCATATTTTCTAGACTTTTATAAACAACGTTATCTCAAAAGGAAAGGAAACGAAAGGAGAGAGAGAGAGAGAGATAACGAAATAGGCGTAGAAAATGCGATTACTGATAGAAATTGGCGAGAATAGAGAAACTCGTTTTCACCATTTCAATTTCCTTTATCGTATTTCTCCAAGTCATTTGCTTATTGCATTAACAATATAATACAGAAAGTATATTTTATACAAAATATCAAGTATAATTAGAATAAATGGATGATGATAAATATTGAAGATATTGTACCATAAGATGGGAGAATTTTAACGATGTGTTAAAATATATTTCATACAAATAAAACACAAAAAATAAAAAGAGAAAAAAATAATAAATGAAAGATAAAAATTAATGAGATTGTGTTGTATATCTATAAGATAATAGAACCGTAAATATATCTATATATATAGAGTCGACGACGAGAACAGAGATAATAAATGATTGGAGGAGATTGTAGGCCACAGGCTAGCGATAAATAAAAGCTGTAATTTGCAGGAAATCCCTTAAACGTCTCGGGAAAATTTTACTGGCACACCTGCGACGAGACGACCACGACGAAGACGAGGACCAGAACGATGTTGAAGCAACTTTGTTGCCACTGCTTTTCTCTCTTTCAATTTCTTCTTTAATCGACCGAAGGGAAAAAGGAAAAGGGGGAAGGGTTAGGGTTTCAGTTGAAGTTGAGGTTGGGGTTGGGATTGGGGTTGGGGTTGTATAGCCTTTTTGTGGAAATTAATCGTAGCTTGTAGATCATTTTCCAAGGAACTCCAAACGATTGAAGAAGTTTGATTATTATCGTTTATTCAATTTATTCCTTTAGATTTTTAGTTTTTACTTATCGTTTATAATTAATAAGCAAATCTTTATATTAAATAAAATTTTACTGCAATCCAAATGTACTACGTATATTTGTATTATTTAGAAAAGGCAGAATGTAAATCGAAATATTTTTTTTGTTTATAAGTTTACAGTAAAAATTGTTGAGAAAGTAAATTCGTTGACCGTAGGATATTTGTTATATTCTGTTGTAGACGGTGGGGTGGTGGGTGGTTCACGAGCGGGCCCGGTCGTCACTCCGCATACTTTGGAGTTGACGCCACGTGGTAGAGTTTTCCTGCAACTTGCACCTCCGGAAACTGCACGAGCATATCTACCACCGGAATATCGACCCGGCCGTGTGTATTCGGATACGGAATCAGAAAAGGTACGTACGTCTTATTTAAATTGTCTTTCTTTTTGTCCAGTTATTTTATTTTAAAAACCTTATGTCATAGGACAGGTACAACGAAATCAGAACATATTGTTTTGATCGCGCATCTCTTCTCTATTTTTTTTTCTTTCATCGAATACCAATTCGCAATGATTTAAATTTTGCCTCTCTCTTACTTTTTTTCTTTCCGTAGTTCGTAAAGAAAAGAAAATTCCTTCAACTTCAAATAAATTATTCACGAATCTTAAAATGTTTCTTTTTTTTTTTATGTATCATTCGATCCTGATCATTTCTCGTTTTCATTATCAAAGAAAGAAAATCCATTTTTTGATTCCCTTGATGAAACGATTTTCGCATGGAATTATAAAACCGGGTGCACACATTTACCCTTACACGAAACGTGTAAACAACGTTTCAGAGGTGTCGTTGATAATTAATATTTGTTTACACGTGAATGGACTCTATCTACGCACACACACATACATACATACATACATATATAAACGTGTGTGTACACAGGCCGAATGAACAACGTTCTTTTTCACAGAATGGATTGCCTGGAGGCTTTGGTAATGGCGCAAATACGGGGGACAAAAAAAAGAATAAATAAGCAAAGCGTACAAAAAATTATTTTCGAATCGATTCAAATCAACGAATGAAAAAAATCAATTTTGGTTATTTTTCTTTTTTTTTCTTTCAACAAATCGTAAAATGAAAAGAAACAAAATAGGAAATGAGATTCATCGAACTTTATTTATTATTATTTTTTTGTTTAATTATTTTATTAATTATTAATATATTATAATACAGAAATATAAATCATTTTCTACCTAACGATAAAAAAAAGGGGTAAAGTGTAGATAAAAAAGAAATAAGTCAACAGAAATCCTTGAAAATTTTTGTTAAAGGTGAAATCCCACCGAACATTTCCCACACTTTTGGGAATCACTCGTGTAAGACATAACCAAAGAGAAAGAAAGAGAGAGAGAGAGAGAGAGAGAGAGAGAGATGAATTATTTTACGACTCCAACGACGATAAGAACGACGAGGAGATTTTCCGACGACGGAATTACGAATGAGGGGTAGAAAAAAAAAATAAGTGTTAAGCGGGAAAGAGAGTGAAAAGAGAAAGTGTAGGGGTAGGAAAAAGAGAAGTAAAAAAAAGAAGAAAAAAAAATGAACGAGAAAAACGCTTCAAAGACACTCGCCCATTTTCCACCTCCGACCCTTCGTACGTGGTTTTCCTTTTTTCTGTCTTTCTTACTCTTTGCCCTATCTTCCAACCCCTTCTAACACACTCGCTCTTCCTCTCTTTTTATCTTACTTTCATCTTCATTCTTTCTCTCTTTCTTTCACAAACACACACAAACATAATTTGCTCTATCACTCATACATTCATTCACCCTTTTTCTCTCATACAAGCACACACATAATTTGCTCTATCACTCATACATTCACTCATTCTTTTTCTCTCTCTTACACACAAATACACACATATCATTTTCTATATCACTCATACATTCATTCACCTTTTTCCTCTCATACAAGCACACACATAATTTGCTCTATCACTCATACATTCACTAACTCTTTTCCTCTTTCTTACCATACACATATATTTGCTCTCTCTCTCTGTTTATCTTTTTCACAAGTCTCTAATGAATATCTCGACGTGCGAGAGTCACGCAATTTGTAGCGGCTTTTGAGATAAAAAAGAAAAACCACAGAAAAGAAAAGAAAAGAAAATAAAAGGAAAAAGAAAAAAAAACGGAGAGTGCAGAGTTAGAGGAAAAACGCTTCGGAGTTTATTTATCACGTTGCGGCGGGGGCCGTTTGTTCTGTTGCCTTTTAATCTGCAAACGGATAAATACGGTCTGGCTGCGAACGAGGCCAGGTCTTTCCGTCGACGGAAAAAGAGGAAGAGAAGGAGAAGAAGAAGTGTGTGCTAGTGAAAAGAGGAGGAAGTTGTGCAGGAGGAGTTGGAATGGTGATGCAAACGTGAGGAAAAAGAGGCAGTGTAAAAAGGTGTTGCTTGTGTTGCTGCTGCTGCTGCTGCTGCTGCTGCTGCTACTGAAACTGATGTTTATGTTGATATACTGATACTATACTGATATACTTGTGGAAGGTCGGATAGCGAGGATACACGAGCTTAAAGATTTTCACAGGAAGAGGACAAAAATGGAGTCGTTGATAGATCGTGGGGGATGTAAACTGTAAAAGTGGGACGTGAGCGTGCCGTCTTACTCACCCCTCTCTCTCTCTTTAATTTCTTTTTTTTCTCTTATCCATTATTAAATTTGGATAAGAAATTTCTGTCTCCTTCTTTTTATATCCATATCATATTTCAGTACGCTACATTATACCGTTTATCTTTAAAATAATATTTAATAATTATTATCTTTCTTTTCTTTCATTTATTTTTTTTCTTTTCGTCCAAATTATTTTCAATTATCTTGATATATTGTCTTTGTTAATAGCAGATCATACTTTTTCTTCTTTATTTCTCATTCATTTATTTGTTCTCGTTTGCAAAAAAATATACTAGTCATTTGCGTGCAAGTCAATTGCTTGGCAAAAAGGGATGCACATAATTACGAAGAAGCTCATTTTACATACGTCAAGAAAACTATACGTCTTGTCGTGAGATGACTTTTAAACGAACCGCAATTTGACATGTTTGATTTTTACGTGTTTCTAAATACACATATATATTATTTACTTAAATTTATGTCTATAGTAGAAAGAATTGCTAACAGCATTTGATTTCTTTAAAACGGATATTTAATAAGAAAATTTAAAATTGTAGTAACAATTCAAACACAAAGTAGGTAATTCAAATGCGTAATAAAATCTAAGAAATGGAATTTGAAAGAAAGAAAAAAGATTTTGTTGGCTGTTAGAGTATTGGGGAGGGTTGGGGAGGGTTGGGGAGGAAGGGGGGAGGAGAGAGAAATACAATCGATCGGTTCTTTTGTATCACTAGCAAAAGCGTTACTATTCCTGAACGAGACGAGAACACGAACGTGTAACGACGCTATTAATGCCGATATCTAGCACTCTCTAGTTTATTGACGCTTCGAATGTGGTTGAATCCGATCGATGTATATATGGATATGTATTTGCTAATGCATTCATACGTGTCACGTATTTCCTTTTGTGGTAGCATTATTTTCTTAAATTCGGTCGAACGATATATCATGGAATTTGTATTTTTCTATCGAATCGTCAAATTTTACTCAATTCCCATGAAAACGCAAATATGAGTTAATTTGGTACGGTGATGATTAAATACAAAATTGTACGAGTATGATACATCAAAAATTATATCCAAAGATTAAATTGAAAATGATATAGAACGCGACACACACAAAAATGATTGACTTAATAATTCTTATTATATTAAATGTGTGTTTTCAGATGTGGATGTACTCGTTAGGCAGAGCATTACTGGACACAACACCAAGAGTGGCAGCTTTAACCGGGACGGTCTCGGTCTCACCCTCGTCAGCCCTTCAGTCGGTTTTAGCGGCCATGACAGAACCTGATCCTCGTCGACGTGCCTCTCTGATGAATCTTCTTGACGTAAGTTTCATAAAAGTAACGATTATAAAACTAATCTCTACTAAGAATTTTCATCATTTCATCTTTCTCATCTAACTTTCATTCACATTCATACGCACATATACATATATGAATAAAATGAAATATATTAAATGTGTGTGTTCGCTAAGAAATGTCGTTAATCTAAATTTTTCAATAATTTAAATTTTTAATCATTTATTATATTTGAAGGTTATCTAAGTCTTTAGGTACTGTAAGTTTTCAATAGATGACACTATATTTTTAATTGTGATGTTATTTTGTGTATTATGTTATAATTTACTAAATATTTTCGAATTATATTAAATCAACATTTTATAACAAAGCAACAGCAACGCTTAGCAGAAGAGCATCCTATATTATAAATAAATAATAATAAAAATTATTAAAGGATTATACATGTGAGATATTAAATATAAATATTTAGCGTGTGTGCCTGTGCGCGTTTGCGAAGGGGTTGAAAAATAAAATTCGAGAAACATATCGAATCGTCTATTTTCCGATAAAAAAAAAACATCTACTACTATAGAAGTAACGTATTGGCCGGTAGAAATAATTTAGGCGATATCACTCGGTGACTCCCGGTGCATTCTCATCTTTCAAATCCTCTGTGAATCCGTTGTTCTCTCTACTTTCAAAGCATAAATCCTTCGACGCCGATACGGATTTCATGAGATACTCACCCCCTCCTCCAACTGCACCCCTATCTTCTTCCGTTTTCTTTTCTATAGTTGTGATAAAAATTGAAATAATTTATTGCATATTTTCACATGCATAAACACGCATAAATACATTCATCTAAATTCACTTTTTCCTTTAATAATTTATTTCATTCAAATAATTGCAATAATTAATAATAACTATATATTTTTTATATAAATTGGATTAATCATTAACAAATTGAAATGTTCATCATCTCATAAAGATGAATGAAACGATTAAATGATATACAACACGTCTGAGAAATAGTTAGTCAATGTACCCAAGAATAGTTTCATTCATCAGGGTAACCCTTTGTAAACACACCGTAAATCATTCTAGTATCTCTTCGTATAGATGTTGTGAATCCTTGATGAATCTCTTCGTAGATCGTACTGTGAAACATTGACTAAGTTCTCTCATAGACGTTGAGTAAATCATTGACTCGTTTTATTCATAGACATCCTTGTTAATTATTGAAAAGTCATTACGTAAAATTAATTATCTTTAACTTGATTTATTTGCATTATTTCCTTGAAATTTTAATTGCACGATTAGGAACCTAAACGTTTAATCATTTCAATATTCATAATAAATTAAAAACATTAACAAAAATTGAATTGAAAATGTAATTTTCCAAGAATTGTATTTGAAAATGAATAAAGAAAATATAGAACATAATGAAGCAAGTAAATAAGTAATAAATTAGGTATGAGAATCGCTATGACGATAATTAACATGGCCGAAGAAGACGTCAGGAGCTAGAGGGTACTCGTGATGAACTTAACGCGATCGCATAGAGCCCTTGAACTCTCGCTGTGACGGACATGGAAGCCTGCTTTAATTGAATTATCTATCCGACGTGTATATGTGCGTGGGTGTATGTATATATGCGAAAAAGAGAGAGAGGAGAGAGAGGAGAGAGAGAGAGAGAGAGAGAGGAAGGTTTCCATGGTCATAGCACATAGTCGAAGCATTTGCATGTGACGCTTTAAGTTGGTCGAGTAGTTCGTTATGAATTTTTCATATAAAAAATAAAATAATGCTAATAATAATAATAATAATAATAATAATAATTAAAAAATATATATATTAATTAATATCTTATATTTTTGGGAAAACATTTAAACCCTCCAAAGCCAGAGATTAATTTTGGGATGCTTGTTACACATGTGTAATCTGATAAAGACCATTTATTGGATACATGTATTTGTGGATGTGTATATGTGTGTGTATGAAAGAGAAAGAAAGTTACTATAGTCATAGCACAGGGTCGAAGCATTTGCATGCATTGCTTTTAGTTGGTCGAGTAGTTATGAATTTTTATGATAATAGTTGAAAGATCAAATATTTTGTTCATTTCTAATTTCTAATATCTGACACTTGAAAGAAAAATTGTTAAATTAATTTTCACATTCTTGGTAATTTGGATTAGTATGATAAAAAATCGTATAATATTTTTTCCCTTTTCTAACGTACACCATCTCAAAGTTGAAATAGTTAGATTAATATGAAGAGTAAAAGTAAAAAAGTTAAAAACGTTTGATCAATGTAGTAACACGTTTACCGTATGATTTATTGTCGTTATTGATTATTTCACCTCGAAATAATACGCAGTGTGCTTGGCTAGGAAGCCAATCAATCCTCCAATGAATATTCAACGATATAAGGTTTTTCTTTTTTTTTTTTTTTTTTTTTTTTTGTAAATAATCGCAGCTGACGCAGCTTGTTTCGATGAATGTACTGACAATTGACTGTATCTTTTTTGTCACATGAATTTCTCATCGTTTTTCACATGCCTGCGTGTCAAATCAATATGACGTGACGATGATTGGTTGAACAGTAATAAGGAAATTGTTCAAGCATTTGCTGTTCAATCGTGTGCTCTGAAATTGGACAAATCGCGTGTCTTATGACATGTAAAATACACGTGTGTATTTTAATCTTTTTCTTACACACAAAAAGCACTACTGATTTATAATATACTAATAAAATTATATATATGTTTGTTAATGGAAGGATTGAATTGGTTGATAAAGTTTCGAGTAATTAGATAAGGGAGGGGATGGTCTAAAGAATAAGAGAAATAATTGCTATCACGAGCAGGAAATATTAATCGTCCGTTTTTGTCTTGAGTGGGAACGGCGTTGTCTCTAAAGTTCGTCATTCGCAGGGTGGAGAATACAAAGGAGTGATAATGGCCAACAGGGTCAGGTGGGTCACTTCTCCGTTGGATCATAGTCTATAGAATTGGGTGCTATTGTTCGTTCCAACTAATAGTTTGTCTACTGGAAAGTGGTACTTCCAAAATCGATCAATCGGATTATTCGAGTAATACAATAAATTTGCTGCAATTGATCTTATTGTTTGATGATAATTATTTGAAAAGAAACAAAAAAGAAACAGTAAAAAGAAAGAAATAAAAATCTTTTTATATATAATTATTCTCAAGAATATTCTAAAAAGTTTGTTGACATTTCTGTTTGTTAAGGTAATCTCGGAGTACTGCCGTACGCGTTTGCAAACAAAACCATTTACTCATATAGTCATGGACATGTACAGAGAAGTAATAAGATCTGCCCAATACGCGGCAAGAAAACGTGCGGCTTATCATCGGCTCAACGCTATACCTAATTTAAATAATCCAGTCGAACGATCCAATCAAAATTATCAGGGTCAACAGCAGCAACATGATCATCATCATCATCATCATCATCGTCAACAACAACAGCAACAGCAGCAACAACCACAACAGGGTCAAGACGAGCGAGCATCACAGAACGGACAAATCGAACAACAGAATTTAAAACAGCAAGTAATACGACGTTCGAACGAACAATTTCATCAACAAAAACAACAGCAACAACTAAGGCAACAGGAAGTAATAAATCAGCAGAGTCAAGTCAATCAGCTATTTCCAAAGAATCAACAAGACCAGCAGCAGCATCATCATCATAATCCTAATCATAATCCTAATCATAATCCTAATCTTAATCCTAATTATAATCATAATCATAATAATCATCATCATCAGAAGGGTGCACTTTTCAAAGCACAGTCGCGTAATTCACGTTCTCACCCAAATCTGACGAGTTTGTGTAACCAACAACAACAGCAACATCAAGAACATCAGAAACAACAGAGACGAACGGAAATGGCTTTGAGTAATTGCAGAGCGCAATTTCAATCTCAGTTGGATATTCAGACGAGTGGTAGCAGGCCTTCCCTTGCTTTACCAAACAGTCATCATCATTTACAGTATCAACAGCAACAACAACAACAGCAACAGCAACACAGTCACACACGAGCCTGCTCTCAGCCGGTTTCTACGCGGCTTCAACAGACAAAGAGCAGTGGCAATCTGCACACCATCTTCTCCGAGTGCGCTCCCACGGGAAACCCTTACAACGATCCAATATACGCCTTGCCTGTTAAACCATTCCTTAGCTCGCAAGATGTTCGTGTCAACGGATTCTCTGCTAAGACACCGGCACCAGCTCGAAGAGACAATGTTTACGCATCTAACGCGACTACCAGCAGGTTCGTTTAGTTTTATTTAACTTCCCTTGAGTATTTAACTTAATGAAATTTTTCTAATAAATATAAAATTCATATTTTAATTAACGATCATTCGAAATATTTGTTATTTCAGTAATCTCAATGGTGACATTTACGAAAGAACCAATCCATCCTTGCAACGTCAAAATTCGAATCCCCAAATTTCCAACAGGGATCATCAAACACAATTACAGCAACAACAATCGACGGAATTTAAAAGATTATCCCAACCAAATATTATAACGAGTGATCATCGAATCCCAAAGAACGAGGAACAGATGGTTCAACAACAAAATCAATTGTCTTCCATAAGAACAAGAGGAGGTGGAGCTCAAGGACCTCCTAAACCACCTCGAATAATCACCACTTTAAGAAAACCACCATTATCGGATATGGAAAGTAATCCAACAGAACCGCCAGCCAAACCGCCGAGGTATTCAAATAATTATTCTCTTCGAATAAATCTAATCTTAAAAATGTTTCAATAATATCTCGAAAGAACGTTATGTTTGAAATATTTTAACGACGAACAATGAACTCTTCCGATTATCACGAAAATGTATATGACGCTTAATGAATTTTCAAAAGGTATTGAATTATTGTCGTTAATCACGAGGAAGATTAACGTTCTAAATTAAAATAATTTACTTGAAATTTCATCAATCCTGTCAAAGATGAGAGAAAGAGAAAGAAAGAGGGAAAGGGTAAGGGAGAGTGAGAGAGAGAGAGAGAGGGAGAAAGATAACAGGGTAGAGGAAAAGTGGAATGGGATGGGAGTAAAGCATTAAATTAGGGAAGGAGAGAAAGAGGGCCTCGAAACGTTCTCAGATATTCTCGCACCCTTTATGCGGCCATTATTAAGTTTGGCCCAAGTCATACATCCGTGTTAATAAACGCTTTCAAGCGATCTAGGTCGGCTCTCTGAAGTTGCCACCTTTAAAGAGAGAAAGAGAGAAAATAAATGTAAGAGAGAGAGAGAGAGAGAGACTGGATCAAGCTTGAATCAAACGTTGTCTCTCCCTTTCTCTTTTTTTTTTTTTTTACGTGAATTCGATCTTTTTGAAATTGAGTTTGTTAAGGGATGAAGAATTCAATGATTCCTGCGAATACAGTTCTACGTTAATTATTTGTATATATTTAATTTTACTTATGACGAGATTATAAAATCGTGAGAACTGTTTTATACATATATTTTAAATAAAATAATTTTAAAATAATTTTTTAGTAATTTTGTAAAAATATCTAATAGTAAAATGATAGGAACTAAATGGAACATAAAATTAATAAGAGACGATAATTCATTTATCCAAGAAGGTAATGTTGTTATATGTGCAGAAATATAGTGAGAAATGGACCGAGAGCTCGACGTGGTAAAGCAGTTCAAAGAGCACCATCCCGACTTTACCGAACCATAGGCGGCGGACCAATGAGGTCATTTAATAAGGCACAATGCATCGGACCGGAATTTGTTGTACGTGCGAATCAACCACCAAAAACACTATGCGTCGGACAAGTAAAAGTAAGATTTAAAACAATTAAATATTATTATTTTTTTTTTATTAGTAGTTTTTCAGAGACTGGTTTTCTTTTTTCTTTTTGTTATCAATTCTTCCCAATCAAAATTACTTTAGTTCATATTGCATTGATCGAGATTATTATTACAATTAGTTTAAAAAAAAAAGTTATTGGATAGCAGATAGCAATGTTTTTTAGTCGAAAAAAAAACTAAAAACATATTTTCCGGTACCGGGAATCGAACCCGAGCCTCCTGGGTGAGAGCCAGGTATCCTAGCCACTAGACCATACCGGATTTGTGAAAAGGTCCGTTTACATAAAATTCATATTCTACCGAATGCATATTTCTTTGAAATTTAAATAGATTTCATTTTTACTAGAATTTTTATAGACAAAAACAATTTCTTTTATTATAACTTATAAATTTTATTCAACGTTAGAAATATATTTCGTTCATACTACACTTTCATTTACGTATCGAAGAAAAATATGTCCTATTATTCATATATAGTAAAATTTGTTAATTAAATCTAGTAAAAAAAAAAAAAGAAAATAAATAATTCTAAATGATAGTAGGTCTTATTAAAAAAAAGATATTCCGGTACCGGGAATCGAACCCGAGCCTCCTGGGTGAAAGCCAGGTATCCTAGCCACTAGACCATACCGGATTGGTGGAATGAGTCACTTGCTTGATGTCTTTGTCAAACTAAATATATATTCACGTATCTTGAATTGATTTTATTTTCAATAATAATTTTACAAACAAACAAAATATTTATTTAGCATTAAAACTTGCACATAAATATAATTAGACTGTAGGATGAAATATTCTATAATTTTCGAACTGCATTACAGAAATTTATACTTATAAACAATTACTATTTATTTAAAAACGAAACATTCTATACATTTTTAGGTCGAATTTATTATAACATCTGTGTAAAAATATAAGATATTCTATTAGAAAAAAAACTTATCGATTGAAAAAAAAAGAATTATTCCGGTACCGGGAATCGAACCCGAGCCTCCTGGGTGAAAGCCAGGTATCCTAGCCACTAGACCATACCGGACTTGTCAAGATGTTCAAGTTAAAGCTCATTTAAGCAACAAATCTAAAGTATTTTTTAGTCAAAAAGAAATATTCCGGTACCGGGAATCGAACCCGAGCCTCCTGGGTGAAAGCCAGGTATCCTAGCCACTAGACCATACCGGATTAGTTGATGGGGATGGAAATAAAATCAATTCCAATCGTACAATAAAAAAAAGCAGCATTAATAATAATTTTTATTATTTTTCATATTACAGGGTGGCAATTTGAGTCGAATTGTTGTAATAATGTTAACTGGACAACGCATGGAAGTTACTTGCGATTCACAAAAGATAACTGCTGGAGATTTGTTTCAGGTCAGTTAAACAACAATTATTATTATAAACATAATAGAACGATTATAAATGAATTTTAATTGAACAGAATCTAATCTCCATAATGAACTTGAGATTGAAACGATATATTTGTTCGCGGAACGACAAGCCGAATAGATGAATTCATTCTGTTATCGCGAGATGAACAATAATCGAAACTTGAATGGAAACTCGAGAGAGAGAGAGAAACCATTGAAGACTCAGCGGGAAGAGTGGTCCGTACTGATAAGACATTCAATTTGCTAGCCGATCATCTATCCACGTGTGAAATAGTTTCAGAGAGAAAGGTCTTGCCTTCGATTGTAATACACGTGTCTCATCATATTCCACACTTTGTATCATCGAGTAGTATAAGATGTAGATTGTGTCCTCTTCACAGAAGCCACAAATTTCATACCGTAAACTAGGCAGAAGTTCTGGCACCTTGCCAGAACTATTACCACTACACTACCATGATCGTGTTACACTTTACAACAAATCCACGAGTTAGTTATGCGATCTCTAGAATTACTGTACCGTTTTATCTACGAAAATAAACCGACCAGTAAATTCGCATTTGAAAATGAAACAAGAATGAAAAGTAATTTTAATAAAAATACTAGATCAAAAATGAATTGTTTTGTACAGGCCATAGTGCAAGCTGAAAATTTGGAAGAAAATTTCACGCTAGGATTAGCAGTTTTGTTAGCCGGGGATTTTGCTATTTTACCACCAGAAACGAAATTGAACAAAGTAGCTCCACCTGGTTGGTTGAACAGTGGCAAAAGCAAAGGTTCCTTAGGCCTTCCAACCAGTTTCATGCTTTACCTAAGACTTCGCTTTTTTTTACCATCGTTGCGTGGTATCAGGTTAGTAATTTACGTGCAAATAAAAAAAAAAAATAATTAAAAAACTGAATACACATAGAGATTGCGTGTCTCTTTTACAGAAATTGGATATCGAAACACTTGCTGTATCTGCAAATAAGGCGATGCATACTCGAGCAACAACTGGTATGTTCCTACTCTGAATTAATTTATTTAACCGGATTGGCACTTCAAGTCGAATTTGGTAATTACAATGCAAACGTAAGTGTAGAAAAGATTTTCTTTCGATATTTCCTTATCGTTTAGAGTCATTAGGAAAGTGGTGATCTATTTGAATGGTAATTTGATTAGGAACACGGCTGCGGTGATTACTTTTTGCTGGAACATTACGTCCCAGAATCGTTGATATTAAATATGGATCAGCATCACTCTAACGTGAATGCTGAAGCTTTGCGCATTCAACTACAACAAGCACATAGGGATCGTCGTGGTTTAGATTCGAACAAGGCCGAGGAGATGTTCATAACTCATTCCCAGTCCCTACAGGATTATGGGTCCCATTATTATATAGCCAGCGTAGATTGTAAAGAACTCGAAAAAGTTATGACACAACAAAAGAAAAAAAGATCACCGAAGAGAAACGTCGAAGTTGCGAGGGAGCACGAACGGAAAATATTTACGGACAAGAGAAACCTACAACTACCACCTCCTACGGTAGAATAGAAAATCTACCTGAAAATTCCAATGAAATTCTTCAACCCAAGATACGTTACAACGACGAACGTATAGCCGATGGCGGTAACGCTAAACCAAATACACATTTCAACATAAATCCCGAACAACAGATCTGTTCGAATCAAGCAACTTGTAGAATTTCAAGAAAAGATACTTGCATTAATAATAATAATAATAATAATCATAACAATAGTAATGCTCATAACAATAGCAAGAATAAATCGTCGAAAACCAAGAAGACTGATAGCAATGTCTGGTTAGCCATTCATGCTCAAGTACGTAATTCAAAAAATCCAATTAAATATTGTATTTATAATTGTTTTAAAAACATGAACTTTTTTGTAGGGTTTGAAGCTCTTCGAAAGAGGCGGGGAACCAAGAGAAAGGATGGAACTCGCTCAATTTCAATGGAGAGACATTCAGACGTTGAGCTACAGTAAGAATTGTCTGGTTGTCTACACGAAATTAAACGGGAAACGATGCAAATTCAAGTTACGAATGGATCACAGAAAGTAAGGGCTCTTTAAAGCGACGCATACCTTTAAGGAAATAAGATCGTTTTCGTTTAATTAATTAAATAATTTTCTAGGAGTTATTTCGCGTTCAAACTAACTTCCTTACATCATCAATTCTTCTTGAAACTACGTTCTGAACTTACATCGTTGCAGGGACTTGCAAAAGGTAAACAAAAATATAAAAACAAATGCAAAAGGAAAGAATAATTTGTCGAAGATTTATTTATTCATTTTAATTGTTTTAATTTCTTTTTTTTTTTTTTTTAGATTTTGGAATTCCGATGACAGTGGAAACGACAACGTCACCTTCAAAAGTGAAGAACGCCGATGGAAAGACAAAAATAACTATAGCGAATACAGTTAAAATACATCCCAAGTTGAACAGTTATCCAATGCAATTGGAGGAATATCAGAACAAAGAGAATGAAAATCCTCAGAAAGACACCAATGCAATAGTTCAGACTACCGAGAATCATGCTTTTTACTCGTCCGAAGAGGACGCCCTTTATGCTCAAGTAAATGTCAGATTAGAGCCCGAAGGCGAGTCACGCGACACCGAAGATGAATCTGAGGGAGACCTAATTAATCCGAATGAACCGATTTCACTGGATCTTAAAGAAAGAGACAGAGGGACGATTTATGCATGTTCGAGAATTAAAATTGACACGGAGTGTGTCTACGCTTTGCCAAAAATCATGTCAACCAATGATATAGATCATCTAAATGAAAAATCCGATAATCCTGAGGAACTTTATGCAGCGATCAATAAAGCTGGTCTATCGAGAAAGAAAAATTTTCCTGTTCCTGAAGAAGTCTGGGAAGTTTCCGATGTAAAAAAGACAATACACAAAGTAAAGAACAAATTTACATAAAATATTGTATTATTTTGTATTTTTTGAAACATTTGATCAACGATCTCGTTCGTTTCTGCAGATGAAAACGTCGAGTTTGCCGAATTATGGGACTCCAAGGCAAAGTACAGGTTTTCGAACACCAAGTTTACCACGTCGGTTAGGCGTAAAAATGGGCACTAGAGCAATTTACAGCAGTATTGGCCAAAAAGATCCAACTCTTACCGACGACGCTGAGTCGGTGTCGTTAAAATCTGACACGGAATCGTCGATAAGATCGTTTTCTGCAAGATCCACCGAATCACCGTTACCAGAAGCTTACGTACTCAGTGAGTAATAAAGATAAATATATAAATGCAATAATTATTAATAATTATTGTTAATAATAAATTGACGATATGTAAATGTTTTATTCATAGATGCGGATATAAGAACGGACGACGAAACATTCCACGTACCAGAGGAAGAATCAATATCAGCTTCATTAATGGCACGTTTAGAAGAATTGTCTTTCGCCGAAGAAAGGATTCTGCACACGATTAAATTGGAACGAGGACACGGTGGAAGTATTGGTTTGCAGGTGACCGAAGGTAACGACGGTGGGGTCTACGTGCAAGCAGTTTCAGTTGGTGGTTCTGCTGATATGGCTGGAAACGTGAACAAAGGTAAAACAAGCTAACACTATAAAGTATAACATTAGCCAATGAATAATGTATTGCTCGTAGGTGATCGGATAGTAGCGATAAACGGACAAAATTTACTGAATCTTCGATACGAGGATGCTCTGAAAATGTTACAAAGTTCGTCCGAGACAGTAGAACTTGTCCTATCTCAACCCGATTCAATAAAAAAGATTGATAATCGTAACATTGGTGTCGTAGAAAGCAATTATTTACAGTAAGTATTATAAATAAATTATTGTATATTCAAATGATAAATATAAGAGTTTAAATTGAGAAATGATTAATGGGTTACAAATTTTAGTGATATTAGATTTGATGCTTCATCCGAAGCTGAGACGTCTAGCATGACGAACAAATTGCTGATTCAGAAAACAACGGATGTTACTTCGGTACAAAACACATCTAGTGCATATAGTAGTGCTGCTTCAAGCGCTATGGGTAACCACCATGCTAACAGTTTGTACTTGGCCGATCTTGTCGATAACAACGCTCTCAAATCCGCTAGTATGCTTCTTAGTATTGAAGATTTTGATGTTAGTAGAACCAGTCGTCAAGTGTTCATATAATTAGGTAAATATCTTTTTGTATTTTTATCAATATTCTTATTCTTTTTTATATTAATTTAATATTAATTAATTGTTCACGCATACAACGCCATATGCGAATACTGCCAGAGTTTCGATTTTTTCCTTAACATCCTCTACAAATTTGTTAATAATACAATTATTTATTTAATTTATTTTTAAGATAAAAATCTTGCGTTTAAAATATCTAATAAATTGATTAAATTGTGTACACAAAATATAATTGAAAGCCACTCAAGAGTTTTTTTTTTAAATGTTCGTTTTTTCACTTGCACAGTCCACAAAATGCTACTTCCGCTTTCATTATCAATCTTTACCTTGAAGACGTATCGCGAAATTTTAAATCTCGTTAAGAATATTACGTCTTGACAGTGCAATGCCGAGACGACAAGAGAGAAAAGAGAGAGAGAGAGAAAGAGAAAGAGAGAAAGCTAGTGCTATCTACGATCATTCTAATCGAATTATTTTCATCCCCTTAACGAAGCCCCATCCTAAGTCACCGAGCGAGTCCATTCGTTTATTCTTACCATTTATTCGTACAATGAGAATTATTAAATTCACGGCTAAAGGAATGTCATCTTTCTCGTTTTACTTCCTCATCGAATAAAATTAAATATATCTTAGTGTTGAGAAAGTTCTTTGGATAATTTCTTAATTAGAACACCTGGATGTTCAGTTTTTTGTAATAAAAAAATTTACTGTATTTGTAATTTCTTAGAAAATAGCATACTAATTTTATCAAATTTAAATATCAATGAAATATGTTTGATCATTTAAAAGATGTACGCGCGCGCGAAATTATTTCAGTAATTGTAATTATATAAGAAGGACAGTACTATATAAGTGTATTTTTTATAATTTAAAAATATCACTCTAATGAATTTTATTATAAAAAATATCTAGAAATTTATTAGATAAAAAAAGATATAATCTATAAAATTAAATTACTAAATAAAGATAGACGTGTAAGCCTTTGTAGAAAAAAAAAAAAGAAAAAACAAGATAGACTATTATTGAACGAGCTTGAACAGAGTAAGGGTGGGGTAAAAACGTAGTCTATCATTTCTAAGGAATCACCTTTAGTATTTCTCGGTCTAACGCCGTGATCATATCTTTTTCGTATCGGTTTAACACTGTAATAATAATTAGAATAATAATACTAATAATAATAAAAGGACAAAACACGTGAGACGCGATGTACAAATGTGAGCATCTGTATTGGTCGATTTTTATTTTTTTATTGATAAAATATCTACGACATCTTTCGAGTACAAATTATTAGAGAAAATGAGAGAGAAAGATGTGTGAATAACAAAAAAACGAGCAAAATGTTTCTTCTGATCGTAGGTGAGACAACCCCAACACCGCCACCCCATCCACCACCACCGGTGCCACCCAGACGAAGAAAGAAAAAAATAATAAACGCAGGAACTCCTCCGAGGGAAGAAGAAAAACAAGAAGAAGTAAAAGTTAGGATATGTGCGAAGAGAATTGATCGGAAACGTCTACCTCCACCACCTCCACCTTTTCAAATACCAAGAAAAAATAAGACCAAACTCGTTGATAAAAATCAGATTCAAACGAGGATTATAATTCATGAACCATCTCCGAAAGTTTACGAGGACGAACAAAGTGAGATTGTTTCGTTAGATTATTCTTCTAATTCTGAAAATAATGTTTTGAAAACAGGGGATGCAAGTTTGAAGAAAGAGTTGAGGGTTGATGAGAAGCCTAAGAAAGAGTTGACGATGAGTTGTGACAAAAATTACAAGGTTGATGAGGATCCTAAGAGAGAGTTAAAGGTCAATGAAAATGAAAGGCCCAAACAGAAGTTGAAGGTTTATGAGAGTCCAAAACGAGAGTTGAAAGTTAGTGAAAGTGTTCAAAATGATTTCGAGGTTGATGAGGATCCTAAAAGTGAATTGAAAGTCAATGAGAGGCCTGAAAGTGATTTGAAGATTTATGAAAGTCCCAAAAGAGGTTTCAAGGTTGATGAGAGGCCTACAAGTGAATTAAAGGTTGGCGAAAGTCCACTAAAAGAGTTCAACGTTAGTGAAAGTTCACTAAGAGAGTTCAAGGTTAGTGAAAGTCCGCTAAAAGAGTTCAAGGTTGCTGAGAGTCCACTAAGAGAGTTCAAGGTTGCTGAGAGTCCTAAAAGAAATGTAAAAAATAATGAAAGTCCTAAAAACTACAAATCATCTATTACTTCACCCAGATACGGGGATATAGTCAGGAAACAAGAATTCAATAAATATCCACCCTTATTTTTCACCCTCGATGATCTTCAAAATGTCATAACAGACAATCCACCAATTGAAAACAGATTGGAAGAGTCAAGAATCGAAGAGAATGTGATAAGAAATGTCATTGAAAAAGAATTGAACGTTGAAGACGAAGTTACGAATGATTCTTTCATCGATAATAATATCACCGATGAAAACGAGATTTGTTTTCGCGTAACACCGACAAATTTCCCCTTCGAGAAATGTTTAGAAAGATGGAAGACATCGTTAGAAGACAACGCGGAATTTGGGATCGATGAAAGGAACAGTTTTATTTTTGAGGATTACATCGACAGAAGTAACAGGTTGAACATTAGACGATCAAGATCACCCATGTGTTATGATATTCTTGAAACTGATGGAAATATCATCGAGGAACACACAGCAACCAAAGTGAGATTCGTGATTGAATCACCGAGTTCTTCCACTCCTGAATTTGATAGTCTTCCAAATATCGATTCGATCCTGAACGAAGAAACCTCCGAACAACCGATAAATAATCTCCAACAAAATCAGAACATTGAAGCTCGCGACAACGCTGATTTATTCGGTGATATACCTTTCGGTTCGTTATTGCAGAACAATAACGATGAAAAATCCGAAGTAATTTATTCGGTTAATTTATTTAAAGAAAATTTCGAGAGTGAGAATAAAGGGGAGCAAGATGAAGATAGATCTAACAAGTTTTCTTATAATACTATATCCTTACCTTCGGAAAATTGTTTTACAGAGAAAGAGATGACGGTAGGTGAATTTGAGGTAGAACGTAGTTTATCTCAGAAACTATCAGGGGAGTTAGAAAGTTCTAAAAACAATAGCACCAACTCAAACGCAAACAACAATAACAACAAGAGCGTTGATTACATTCGGGAGAATAATAATCAGAATACTGTGAATATTCTTGAAGATGAAAACTATAAACCGTATTCACCAAAACGATCGAACACGAACGAACGTAGAAAAATTTTTGTAACTCAAGCAGTTCGTAGTTTCATGAACGACGATTCTTTAGTTTGGGATGAATCCGATGAGGAAGATGAAGAATTTATTGATCAAAATTCTTTAAAGTTAGAAATTGTGAAGGAAGATAAAAGTCAAGATTCAAGTGTGACAAGAATAGAAGAATTAAAAGGAGGATCGATTTTAAGTGTGCCAAGTTTCGAAGAGTCTATCGATAAGATCGTTGATGATTCAATGAGCAAAGAAAGTTGTAGTAATGGTAGTTGCAGTGTTCCAGTTAGCGTTAGACGAAATTCTTTTTTAGAAACTATGCTATCGGATGGTGAAAATCAAGCAAATTGGAATACTCAAGGATATTGCGAGATCGTAGCGATTCATCCAAAAAATGATCATCCATTGGTTTCGATCGAGGAAATCAATAAAAGAGATTCGAATTTACAGGAACTAAAAAAGAAAAAGAATCGATGTAATAAAGAAGAAAATGATAAGAATTCGTTGAAAGATAAACAAAAGGATATCGTAGACGTAAAAAGCAACGTTCTGAATGAGCTGCTATCAAACTTTGCGACGATCAAATTGAGAAGTGTGGTGGAAGAAAAGAAAGTGAAAGAGGATTCAGTGAATCTAAAGAATGTAGAGTTTGTCTTTTCAGATAAGAAGGATAAAGTAGAAGAAGCAGAAATAGTAGTAATAAAAGGAAAAAAAAATGATGTGGCAGATGAAGACGCAAGGAAGATTACTACGAACCAGATGGCGGTTCAGCGAATTCAAGCGGAAATAAAGGAGAGCCGACAGCTGGACAAGCAGATGAAAAAGTCCAAGAGTCAAGAAAAGATTTCCGTGTCTGACTTAAATCTTACGTATCTTAGAGATACGAAAGATCGATCGAAGGTAGTTAAGAATATCGACGATAATTCTGTTCATGAAATTGTTCAGAATGAAATGATGAACAAAAAAATGATTGATAATTTAGAAGAAGAAGAAGAAGAAGTGTGTAGAAATGACTTAGAAGAAATAGATTTTAAAAAGAAGAAAAATGATACAGAAGATAGCGCTGATAAGTGTGCCATAGTTAGAGAAAAGACTCCCATTGTAATAACCCATCGTAATAATGATGACAATAACAGGGCCATAACGACACCCGTAGATTTAAGTAACGACCAATCGTTAGCTGATCATGATGAGAATCTAACGATAATTCCCGGTAGCGTTAGGAATTTTGTTAAGTATTATGAGATCCGTCAGGAAACGACGGCCTTTGAAGATTCTAAAATTAATGATAGGAAGACATTAGTTAGATCGAAGGAAGAACGTTCGAACGTATCGAACAAGATCAAAAATTTCGAATTTAAGGAACAATTGAAGGCTGCGAGACAAGATTGCTATGCAGAATACAAAGAAGGAAAGATTAATGAAAAGAAGGATGATTGCAGCCTGATGACAGGTCCTGAATCATTGACAAACGAGATTAGTTACACCGTAATCGTAAAAAAAA